>NW_006796716.1:2098393-2103789 GCF_000442215.2 Lipotes vexillifer | reverse complement strand
AAGAGTGATTCAAGAAGGAGGTCTGAAGGCCCACAAGAACTGTGAGGTGGTTGTTGGATTTCGCAATAAGGGAGCCAAGTGACCTTGGAGAGAGCAGAGTCTGTGCAGGGGTGAGGCTGGGGAGGAAGGGCGGGGAGGAAGGAGGAGCCCAAAGGCAGGGGGCTGGGGGCAGATGGGAGGGGAAGGAGGGAAGGCAGGTGTAGACGACTCTCTTAAGGGAAGGTAGCCTCTAGAGTGGGACACGGGGTCAAGGGGATTTCTTATGGGGACCTTCCTGGCAGGATGAGTGGGTGAAAACAGCAGAACACAAACGGCCGGGAATCTACCTTTCAGAGAGCCTCTTCAAGCCTTTGTCTGCAGCAGCAAATACCACCTAAAGGCTGGGTACATCTGTCACCTGCACGGTAAAAAGTGGCCAAAAGCAGAAACTCTGAAGTAAGACAGTCTGGGTGGGCACCTCAAAAACTGTGCAAACTGGGCTTCCTTGGTGGCGCAGTGGTTGGGGGGTCCGCCTGCCGATGCAGGGGACGCGGGTTCGTGCCCCGGTCCGGGAGGATCCCACGTGCCGCGGAGCGGCTGGGCCCGTGAGCCATGGCCGCTGGGCCTGCGCGTCCGGAGCCTGTGCTCCGCAGCGGGAGAGGCCACACAGTGAGAGGCCCGCGTACCGCAAACAAAACAAAACAAAAAAAACTGTGCAAACTTGGGCTAGTTAACCTCTCTCTGTCTCAATTTTTCATCTGTAAAGTGGGGACAATAGTAATCATTACGATAACTCTTCCATCGCGTTACACGCCACGCACTGTAGTAAGTGCTTTATGAATAGTTACTCTTCAATCCTCACCACAGGCCTATAGAGGCAGGTGTGGAGAGGATTAGTAGGTGAATATAAATAAAGTGCCTAGAATCGTGCTTGGCACGTGGTAAACACGAGATGACGGTGCAGTTACTCGTGTTATCGTTATTATTATTCTACATGACTGAGGGAAAGTCAAAGCCCCCAGAAGACCGGCTCCTGTTTCTAGCCTGCAAATGTCTCCCCAAACGTCTCCAGAGGTTTCTGAGCACGTGAGAGGGCTCAGACTCGCCAGGCCTGAATGTAAGCTCCACGAGGAGAGGGGTGCAGCAGTGAACAGATTCCCCAGGGCCAAGACCATAGCTTGGTCTGTGGTAGGTCCTCGGGAAATATTTGTTAAATGAATCAATGAAAGGGAATTCTCCAGCGCTCCAGTGGTTAGGACTTGGCACTTTCACTGCAGGGGTCACGGGTTCAATTCCTGGTCCGGGAACTAAGATCCCACAAGCCGAGCGGTGCAGCCAAAAAAGAAAATTTAAAAGAGTCGACGAAGTATTGGGGCCATTTGCCCCAACTTCCAATCTGCAGTATCAGTTCCTTCTAAGACATCCTGACCCGGTGGCCACCCACCCACTGCTTGCACATCTCACGCAGTGAGGCCGTCACTACCCGCTTAGGCAATGTCCTCCTTCTGGATGGTTCGGATGGAAGGCCCTGTCACTTCCACTCTGGGGTCCCGGCTCTGCCCTCCTCTAACGTAGAAGGTGGTGAGCCTCTCTGAACCTCCCCCTGGCCATAGAGGATTTCCAGGCTGAGTGTCTGTCATCTCTTCCTTGACTCCCTGTGGCCTATTCACAACTCAGCCCCCAGAGGGATCCTGTTAAGAAGCTCTGTCTGATCTTCTTTCACCTCCACTCAAAACCCTCCAGGAGCTTCCAGCTCAGAGGACAAGCTAAGGTCCCTTCATGGCCAGCGAGGCCCTCTAGAAGGCCACCTCCCACTGCAAACTGCTCTCTTTCCACCCCAGAGCGAGAAACTCTGACAGTCCCTGACAGTTTCTGTTTTTATTGGTCAAGAATTCTTTACAAAATCCACACACACTCATCCACACACATACCAGACGCCTCCCCTGGCTTGGCCACCCCCTGCCCTGCTCTCTCCTGGGATCAGACCTTCCTGGCCTCACTCAGGGATGCCATCCTGCAGCCCCTCCAGGCTACCAGTGGAGGAGCAGAGAGAAGGAACCTCCTTTTCTCCTTCCCGGCTTAGAAACAGAGGCCTGTGCCTGACCTGTGGGGGGCGCAGGTGGGAGTGACAAGGAAGCATCCTCCCCTTCCCTCTTTCAAACTCCCTGAGTTGCCAGCTTAGGCCCCCAAGCGCCACAGCTGCTGAGGCCTTGGGACCCTCTTCTACTGGGAGCTTTCCCTGTCCCCATTTTGCAGACTGGAGAATGGAGGTCCAAAGAGGGAGGGTGATCTCCCCAGCTCACAGCATTTTTGCTATAGTAGAGCACGGACTGGAACTCAGCTCTTCCTGGCTCCCAGGAGATCAGAAGAAACCCTGCTTGACAGCCGGGACCCGGAGCAGGAGGGGAGTGCCCAGGGAGAGCAGCCCCAGGGCAGCTAAGTGAGCAGCACGGTCTGGCCAGCACTATACAGATTTTCCAAGGGTGCCCTCTGTGACTGCCCGTGTGGCTTGCTCAGGTATACAGTCCGGGTCTGTCAGGATACTGGTAGATGTACTCAGCTGGCGTAGGGAGTTCAGAACAGCTGGGAAAAGAGAGAGAGAGAGGGAGAGACACTTTCTGGGGTCAGGGCCCTACCCTTGGATGCTGAAGACAAAGGGATCGGGGGAGGTACTAGTTAGCAGGACTGTCAGTCAGCCCCTCCTAGGATCTCTGTCTGCAGGTGTCCTGGTGGCCCATCTGGGGGCATGGTGGGGATGGACAACACCCTAGGCCACAGTGAAGACAGGCTGGACCTGGGGTCTGACTAAGGTGGAACCCCCTGCCCTGAGGCTTGGCAGGTGGCTCACGTACTTGGTCGGAGAGCAGGCAGGGAGCAGTACTGGTCCAGCCAGGCCAGTGAGGTCTGGCGGAGGCTCTGCAGGCTTGCTGTAGACACCATCCCATTGAAGGATTCAAACAGAGGCCGGATGAGGATGCTGAACTGGACCCAGGTCAAGGAGCCGTTCTGTCATCCAGCTGGTACCCTCACCCATTTCACATGTAGCCCTGACATCTGGCCACTGTCCAGCCTTGAACCCTAAGGACTCCTACTGTAGCTGCCCTCCCATACACTAAGGCCCTCCCAGCTCTCTGGCTCTCAGGCCCTTCCCCCAGCTCCTCCAGGACCTTCCTTCTGGGCTGGATTGTCCCCCATCCTTGGGCTTCCTGCCCTGGCTCAGTCAAGGGCTTGACCAGGTAAGGGAGTGAGAGATTCTATGTCTTCCCACAGGCCCACCCCAGTCATGTTACTCCAAGTTTAGGTTCTCCCAAACTGCCCCTGGGACTTTCTGAGGGCAGGGCTGTCGTCCCCTCACCCAGGGGGCTCCCCCTCAGTTTCCCTCTGCTCCCAGCCCATCACTGGGTAATGCTGCTGGCCAAGATGCCAGGGGCCTCGAAGGAGGGGGTAGAATCGGAGCCCTTTCCTCTGGGATCAGCTCTGAGAGCCTGCCTGGCCCGGGGAGCGGAGCCTGTGTTGGGCCCAGCCTGGTCCGGCTGCAGCGCTCACCCCGCCACTGGCCAGGTGAGGATACTAGCCAGAACTTCCAGTTATGCAGCGTGCGGGTCCGGACATAGTCGTCGAACATGTCTACCCCCCCCCCCGCCACTGGCCAGGTGAGGATACTAGCCAGAACTTCCAGTTATGCAGCGTGCGGGTCCGGACATAGTCGTCGAACATGTCTCGCATTTGGTCGAACCGCTGGTGTGTGATGGGCACTCCCGTAGCAGGCAGCTGCTGCTGGCACAGGCTGGGGGCACGGGGCAGGTCAGGGCGGGGAGTCAGGCAGCAGGCCCCCTGGCCCAGCGCCTGCAGGGCCCCCCCACCCACTTGATGGCGGCATTGAGCGCCTCGATCTGGTCCCGGAGCTGCTGGGCCTCCTCCTGCTTGGCGGCTCGCTCCTGCTGCAGCATGGCGATGTACTCGGCTGTCTTCTGCAGTGTGGTGGCTTTGCTCATCTACGGCAGCACCGTAGGGCTGGGCTCAGGGACTGGGGTTCCCCCACCCTGGGACCCACTGAGGCACTGAGATGGGAGGAGGCAACCGGGTGTGTGGAGGGCCCTGGGGCTCGGGGGTGCCCGCCTGGGTTGGAGGCGCACCTTGAGGTTGGGCTGGGTGCTGAGCGTGCTCACCAGCCCGTGCAGAGTGTCAAACCCCAGCTTGATGTTGAAGCGTCGCTTCTGCTCCGCAGAGATGTGTGTGATGCGCCGGTTTTCGGTCTGAGGGGGCAGAAAGTGGGGTGAGCCTAGGAGGGGGCGTGGGAGGGCCTGTGGGGAGCAAACAGACCTTAGGGTGAGAAATGGTGCCACCTTGTTGTCCGGATGGCCCCGGCTTAGGATGCGTTGAGGGGAAGAGATGCACATGCTCAGAGTCCCCGGGCCCGGCAGGGAGTTGAGCTCCCCAGACAGCCGCCGCTCACCACCTGTGTCAGAGACAGACAGACCCACAGACAGACCAACACAGGGGAGAGGGTCCCATTTCCCTGGCCCTCTCATCCTGGCCCCAGATGTAGTCCCCCCTTCTTCCTTCCCCTCCCTCCCTCCCGCAGAGCTCCCCAATCCCTGCAACCCCTCTTTACCGCTGGGTGCTGGGGGCGAGAGCCGCTCCGCTTTGGGGACAATCAGGGGCCTGGGAGGGGCCAATGTGGCTGGACCCGGAGGTGGTCGGGGCGGTGTAGGGGCCGGGGTCGGGGGAAAGAAGGTGCAGGGGAACTCGGGGGCTATCTCCTGCTGGGGTGGAGAAGGGCAGAGAGTCGGGGTGAAGCCCCGGGGTTCACCGCCACCTCCCAGTGCCCACCATCTTACCGGGGACCCTGGGGACCGGAGGAGGGCGCTGGACACAAGCGCAGGTTCCAGGGCTTGCTCAGGCTTGGCTGTGCACAGACAGAACTGTGAGGGCTGCTGGGGCCCCCATCCCATCATCTCCCAAGACCCCGTCCCTCCCCTCCTCACTGCCCACACGGCTTTTGGGTTCAGGGCCCAGGTCCCTCATTCCTTGCCACCTGCCCTCCAGCTGAGCCTGCCCCTTAGCCTCCACCCTCTAATCCCACAGCCTCCCTGCTCCGCATCTGGTCTCCACATCCCCTTCCCAGCTCACCTGCTGTGAGCAGCTGTGCGAGGCAAGGATTGTTGCCCCCGGCAGTGGCAGGTGCCAAGGTGGGGGGGCTGGGCTTCCGCCCCCTGGGGGACTGGGTAGGGGGCTTGCCTCTGGGCCGCGTGCCTTGGGGCACGGTGAAGTGAGGCCAGAACGGGGGCTCCGAATACCCTGAGGGTAGAAGGTCTAAGGGGAAGGGGGCGGGGGCAGGGCCTGGACCCAGCTGGGGGGTGGGTGCGAAGGCCGTGGGAGCAGACGGCGGGGACACTCCTGGGGCAGGAGGGACA
>NW_006796716.1:2057262-2097262 GCF_000442215.2 Lipotes vexillifer | reverse complement strand
TATTCTCCAACACACCCATCCATCCACACACTCATCCGTTCACTCACTTGCTCACTCATTGGGCAACCATTTACCCAGTGCCGTTAATGTGCTTGAACTGTGCTAAGTATGAGAAGATGCAGCGGTGAGTAAAGCATAGCCCTTCCAGCAAGGAGCTCACAGTCTAGTCAAGGAGAGAGACCTCTCAAACAATGGACTATGCTAGTGCCTGAGAAGTCTGATACCGGAGGGAAAAGGCAACTATCCTAGCATCATGGGGGCAACATCTGAAGTGGGCCTGGGAGTTCCTGAACCAAAATGATGGAGTCACTGCTTCCTAAATGCACACGCTCAGCTTCGGCCTCCATGCTTCCGCTCCTGCTTCTCCTCCCTCTACTGGTCTCTTCTTCTGCCCAAACCCGTCATTCACTAAGGCCCAGAACTACCCCCTCTTCCAGGAAGTCTTCCACAAGCAGCCCAGCTCCACACTCCTCTGTCCTCAGGCTCCCCCACAACCATCTTGTCAGTTCTGCTTCACCAGGGTCTTTCCTCCCCAGCTGAACGGTGCCCTCCTGGAGGCCACAGATGGGGTCTTTCTCCCCCTCCAGTCTCTCTCAATGGACTGAGCATACTCGGGAAGTACCCTGAATACCTCTGCGGTGTGGGCAGGTGAGCTGGGCAGGGTGAGCTCACCTGCAGGCGGTTATGTCCCGAGAGGTGGGTCATGCTCGAGCAGGCAGAGGGCACCTCCGAGCCCAGGATCCCACTGCTGAGGACAGGGTCAGCCATGGGGCCGAAGCTGGGGGGCTCCAGGAAGCTTGAGGGTATAGGCGTCTGTGGGGGGCGGTAGCTGGTGAAGAAATCTGTAATTCAGACACACAGGGTGGCAGCTGTCAGGGCTAAGGCCATGGCTGGATGCAGCGGGCTGGCCCTGTCCCCAGGCTGGGCTGGCAGTGGGGTGGGGGCCGGCGAGGGAGGGGGTGCCTTCCACAGGAGATTGTGAAACTGGGAGAGTTTCTGTCTCACTCAGGGGAAGCCACAGCAGAGGCTCTGGTGGGATGGGCCTGAGTGGGAGACAGCAGGGGGATGTGCGGGGGTGTCAGTGGGACACCCCAGGAAGCAGCCTTCCCACTGAGCCCCAAAACTGGCTCCAGAGGCCCCCCTTCCCCACCCCCGGCCTGAGAATCCCAGGCCTTGTCTGCTTCTGTTACCAGCTCTGCTGGGGATGTTGCGGGACGGGGTGGTACTGGAGACTACCGGGGAGGGAAAGGGTGGGGTCCAAGGGGAGGAGGTCTAGGATGGGGAAAAGGGCATCATGGTGTCAGGAGTTCACGGAGTGAGTTAGGGGTGAGAGGGGTCAGAAGGTCAGTGGGTCTGGGACAAGTCGGGTTTGTTGGAAGGTCAATGGGTAGGGCTACAAGGACAGAGCTCAGGATGTGGGTGAAGGGACTAAGGGGAGTCAGAGCAGGGGTCAGAAGGTGGGCTCAGAGCAGGGGCAGGAGTGAGGGGGTGCTGGAAGGCCTGGAAGAGCTGGCGGGGAGGGGGGCAGCCAGATTGTTTGAGGTGCGGGTTGTGTAAGCCCCAGGCTATTCTGGTTTTGGGAAGCAGCTGCCTGCGGCCTAACCACATCCCGGGCCTGGGTGCGCCTGCCCGCCCGCTCCCTTCCGGGCACCTTTCTCTGACCCTGAGCAGCCTCCTGTCTGCACCAGCTCCCAAGGGCGCCTGGTCTGGTCAGACGCGACCCCACTGGCCTTGGATGGACCCCAGCCCCCTGGCCAAGACAGGTGGTCAGGCCTTTCTCCCGAGGCCCCTCGAAGGAAACTCAGGAGTGGGACAAGCCAGCAGCAAACCTCGAGCCTGACTGGGTCCTATTTGTGCATCTCATGTGACTGGGGGCCCGTGTGTTGCTGGATGGCTGGCTCTGCGTGTGTCAGTGTCATGTAGCACCTGTCTGTCTGCCTCCCTGTGTGTCGGTCCCGTTGTCTGGAGCTCTGTCTGAGTCCATGTGTACCTGCCCTGGTGTGAGGTGCTCCGTGTGTACATGTCTGCCCTGTGCCCACCTCTGTGTGTGTCTCTGTGTCTTTCTCGGCCACAAGGTCCGAAGGGATCTTCTTGCTGTCCTCCTGCCTCCCTTCCACAGAAGGACTGGGTGGCAGCGGGTGAGAGGCCGCCGATCCTCCACCCCCGGCCCCCAGGGACCATGGGCCTCATCACGTAGCCCCGGGATGCTCAGGGCCACAGAGCAGCTGCTGCTCACTGTGCCGCCCACTCCCCAGAACACGGCGGGGCTCACAGAGCAGCAAGCCCAGCCCAGCCTGAGTCACCACGTCCCCTCACCACGGCGTGTCCCCACCCCACACCCGCAGAAGGCACTTCCGAGTTCCAGCCACCCGCGGAGCCCTCCCACCCTGTCGCCCCCACTGACCTGCCATCCTTTGGCTGAGCCCCTCCCCCGCCCCGTGCATCCCGAGTGGCCCTCAGCCAGCCTCTCCCCGCTCCCTGAGCCCCTCCACCAAGCCCCCTCCCTCCACAGAATTATGGCCCCCTCACTAGGTTTCCTCTCAAGTGAGGAGCTCTTGGGGACCAAGCGGCAGCCCTGACGGCCCTGGCGCTCCCTGCCCTCCCAGTTCACGGGGCGCTTAAGGGGGCCACACTAGCTGCCTCCCCTGTGCGACCCACACCCCCTACCATAGGTTGCCCCCACTCTGGCAGCCACCCTGCGCTGAGAGAAGTCGCTTTCCAGCCCCGGTCGACCAGGTTTTGCCCAGAGCCCGGGTTTGGCGGGGAGCGGCTGGGCTCCTACCTGCGGCAGGGGTCTGTGTGCCCAGACGGGGCTGCTGCCCTCCCAGGCTGGTCTGCTCCCAGGGCACTGCCATCAACACTGCTGTCCCCGCAGCCCCCAGCCCCCACCCAGGCAGGCATGGGGGTGGTTCCTCATTCCCTCGTCCCCGCCCCATAGGCCTCCACCTCTTAACTGACAGGCCCAGGACCCTGCCAGTCAGGAAGGAGTGGAGGGGTCACCCAATGCAAGCCTTTATCCAAGGAGCCCCCTTTCTGCACCCAAGGCCTCGGCTGAGACAGGCTGAGCCTCCATGTCTGACCCCCAGCACGGCTCCGGAGCCCCCTAAGTGTGTGGCTATCAGCAGCAGTCTCCAAGGTCTACAACTAAGTGAAGAAAACAATGCGAGAAACAGGCTGCTACAGAGACAAGAAGAGACACTGGTCCACATGTGCTATATAGACATGGTATCTCTGGAGGGACATGAGAAAGCAGCGACTGGTGGCCCTGGGGTTCAGGAGAGGGAGCCAGGGCCAAGGGCTACTTTAAAGAATGCTTTGTAAGATATGATTCCTGGGATTTTCTTAAAAATAACATAGGAGGGGAGAATTGGGTGAGGTCTACATGAGATAAGAATGGCCAAGAATTGATAAATGTTGACGCTGGTGAGGATTCCATGAGAGTCAGTGAACTCCTCTCTCTCCCTACCTGTGTGTATCCTTGAAATGTTCTTTAATAAATAGTTTTTTTTTAATGAATTATATAAATACTGATAAATAGACCCAAACAAAGGAGAGCCATCAAAGACCCTCTCTCCCCTGAGAGAGCCCCAGCATCTACTGCTCTCCTGGGAACTCCCCAGAGCCTGCAGCTTCAATACTCCTGGTCCCCTGTCCCCTGCTAGGTACCCTGTCTGGCTTGCTCTCACCTGAGGCCACAGCACCTGCATCCCAAGGCCAGACAAAGGGAGATCAGGAAGATCCCTCAGAAATCACCCAGATCATCCGCCCTCCCAGAGGGACCTGGGACTGGCCTGAGGTCTCAAGCGTACTGGGGCTTTCCTCCCACTGACCCTGACCATCCACTCACCCAGGGGGAGGGGCCTGCCCCACCTGAGATCTCCATGAAGTCATCCAGGCTGGGCTGCAGAGGTGTCAGGTCTGGCTGGATCATGTCAGCGTTGCCGACATAGGCTGGAGGGGGCGGTGGTGATGTCAGCAGCATCGGGCAGGGCAGAGTGGGGGCACCCGTGCCTGGCCATCCTCCCTTGGCTGCCTGGATCCCCTCAGGCCTCCCTTTCCTGGCGCAGCCCCTCACCGTCCTCGGGGGGCAGCTGCAGGGGTGTAGGGCCGGGCTGAGTCATGGTGAAGAGTGTGTCGGAGATGTCGGACAGAAAGCAATCGAGATCCAGAAGCTGCCGCCCGCCCGTCTCCTCCTCTGGGCCCGCCAGCAGGACGGGCACCACGCTGGTGAAGAGCTGCTCGCACCATCGCTCCGGTGGCTGCCACCCCGCTTCCACCTGAGGAGACAGAGCTGTCAGCAGCCCCAGGCGGGCTCCACTGCCCTACTCCTTCCCAGTCTGGAGACACAGGGGTCTCCCACCGCCGCCTGCCTGGGGGCGGAGGGGTCAGCCATCCAGAGGGCCTCTCTGCACACAGCCCCTCCTCTCGTCTCTCCGGTGGACCCAGTTTGCTGCCTGAAAGGCTAGGGTCACCCCACTGGCCTCCAACAACTCATCCCAGGAGAGAGGCTGGGGTGGCCTGCTGAAGAGATGAGGGTCCCTTCCTGCCCCTACACTTTTCCCTACCTGGGTCCCCAGTTCTTAGAGCCCTCTGTTCCCCCATGCTTCCCCACCACTTGCTTAGTGAACCAGAAGGCTTGGGGTCTTCCCACCACTGCGCTCCAATGCTGCCCTTCCCAAGAGGAGAAAAGCTCAATTAACCAACCAGAGGGCACACCCACTCCACTCACGTCCCACCCTCACCCCACCACCACTGCCTCGCCCACCCAGAGGGAAGCATCCATTCTCTGGGTCCAGGGAGCACCCACCTGCTTTGGGGCCAGGAGATCCCCTTCCCTGCTGGACTTACGGAGCTGCAGGAACACACAAAGGTGGACACTGGATCCCTTTCCGCTCCTCCATTGCTCCCCGCCAAGGCCTCCCGTACTCACTAGCTCCCCCAGATCAACCGGATCCCTCACTTCCCCTCGGAAGCTCTTTGGCCCTGGGAGGTAAGGAGGTTGCGAGGAGGCCCTGTGGCCACTGGGCGGCGCTGTCGGCATGGGTCTTAATGGAGGACAGGGTCGGGATTGGGGTTGTGGGGGAAGCCCTCCGGGGCTCTTGCAAGAGAGGCCGTGGCCAGAAGTCGCAGGGGAAAGCGCCTCCCACTGACCCGCTTCTTGTAGTAGATGCGCCACTTATGGTACTCGCGCATCACCACCTCGATGCGCCGCTTCCAATAATTCCCCTCCAAGACGACGGCCTGAGGAGGGCCGGATAGGGGACTCAGTGTGAGGGGTGGCACTGACCCCACCCCTCACCCAGTCTCCCTCTGGGCCAGCCCCTCCCGCTCAGCATAAGGAGTGATGGGCAGGAGGGGCCTGGCTTGGTGGGGCGGCAGGTGGTTGGTCCCATGGTCTCAGCTACCTCCGGTTTCCGGTGCTCATCAGCCTCAGGCCCCTGCAGGGGGGTCACGAAGCCACACACGGGGCTCTTCCTCCGCTCCACATCTGAGAGAAGAGTGCCAGGTCAGGGGTGTCCAGCTCCCTCATCTCCCACTCCAAGGGGACTGGGACTCAAGTGCCACACTATGAAATCCTGCCTGGCCTACCATGCTCTGATTAAGTGCCACCTCCTCCAGGAAGGCTTGCTGCCTGCTCTAGCTCTCCCAGATCTCCCTCTTCTATGAGACCCTGTAAAACAAACCTCCCACACTCCATCTGCCCCCTTGGGAGCCTAGTAGGTGTGCAGGCAATGCTTGCTGAATGGCATTGCTGGGCCACACGAAGTTAATTGCCCCAAGAAGGTCCTGGTCAGGCTGGCGGGCTAGAGGTCCAGAGTCCTTGTCCCCTGCTTCAGGATACCCAATTCCATCTCAGAGAACCACCGCTGGCCCACTTCAGGCCACCTGCCTGAGCCCTTTCTCTCCCTCCTCCACTCCCATCCCTGTCTTCAACCCTGATCTCTCTCCAGGCTCGTTTTTGGCCTATAAACAAATTCCAGGCTCTCCTTTACCTCTCAAACCTTCCCCTTCCTTTGCTTCCCAACAAGCTGAATTTCTTCCCATCACCCCTTTGCTTTCCTCCCAGACTCTGGCAGACCTGTCACTCACCACGTCCACCTCTGCCCTCCCAGTTGCATTGTCACCTCCGGTACCTCAGCATCTGCCCGCACACCCACCCCGCTGGCCCAGCTCCTGAACTCAAGGCTCTGGCCCTCCCGAGTCCTGTCCTCCGAGACCTTGGCTGCAGGGCACCCTCCTCCTCCCTAAGCCCCGGGAACCTTCCCTCTGTTCTCCTACCACCCTGACCACTTTTCACTGGCCCTTCTGCCAGGCCCGCTCCCCCTAGCCTCTCTCACCCAGCTCCTTTCCAGTTTCAGACCCATCTTCCAGCTGCCTGGGGAACCTCCACTAGGATGTCTCAAAACATCACTCTCAGACGTTTGGGAACTTCTCTCCCAAGCCCAAGCCTCCTCTGGACTGCCAACACTGCCTCCCAGTCTCCCAGCTCCCCACCGTCTCCCAGTGTCCCCACCTAATCCATGGACTAACCCTCTCAATCCCAAGGGAGTGTGGCATTTCTTCCACCATCCCCTCCCCTCTATATTCTCACCGTTCCCCCTGGTCTGGTGTCATTTCTCGCCTAGACCTCCCTGACTCCAGCCTCACGCTCTCCAGCCCATCTTCCTGCTGCGGCCAAGTCAATTCTTCCTAAAGGGCAGTACAGGCCTAAACCCCTCCGTGGCTCCCTGAACCTCCAGGATAAAGCCCACACCCCTTAGCTTGGCTTCCAAGCCCTCCGGGACTGGCCCCACTGCTTCTCCTGCCTTTCCATCGCCTTCATATGCCCCACCTTGAAGCCAGACCCTAACCCCCTCCCCAACAGCCCTCTGGTTTTATTCTGCGTGGAATCCCCTTCCCTTCCCTCTGCCTCATTACGTCTGCCCTCCCATCAGGATAGCCTAGGGCTGCCCCTGTTCTAGGAAGCTTTCCTTTGTCTGAAACCCCATGGTCCCATGTGCCTCACTTTCCACCCTGCCTTGGCCATTTCTCTACATGCTGGCCTCTCCGTTGGGAGTGAAGGCAGAAGCTGTTGCTTTTAACCCCAAATCCTTACATCTGGCACAGAGCTTGGCACACAGCAGTCCAGGCTGCGTGGACTCCTGGGGGTTAGAGCAAGGAAGATCTCAGAGTATCTGTTCCTGGCTGCCTAGTTGAGGATATGAGCACCAGGAAAGACTGGGCTTGCCCAGGGCCCCCAGAGAGTCAGTGCTGAGCAGGCCTGGTCAGGCTCTGCCCTCCCCCACTTGGCAACCCTGTGCTCTGGACAGAAGGGCAGGGATCATGTGGCTTCCTAGAGCTGGGACATGCTTTATTTAACAATGATAAGTTCATCCATTCATGCAGCCTCCTAGGCCCTTGCACCTATGCTGGGATAGATGCTGGGACAGGGGATCCATGAATGAATTGGGGATGAATCTCCCAGCTTAGTGGGAGAGACAAGGAAAGCACACACATCACATGCGCTAAAGCAAGGTGGAGAGTCAGCTCATGAGAGGTGCTCTGGGATATCAGAGGAAATCAAGATGACTTGGGGGTGTGGAAAAGGAAGGGCTCTTGGAGGCCAGGAGCCTGCTGAAAGGGTGGGGGTGTGAGGGGGAGGAGCCAGGCAGCCCTCCAGCAACCCCACTCCTCCCCCTTTCCTGAAGCCCCCCTTCAAACCTTCCGTGTCCGGGGAGGAAGAGTCAGAGGCCTGCTGTTGCTATTATCACAATAATAGTAGTAAATCCCAGCAGCTCACCTTCAGGGAGCCCTTGTGTGTTTCAGGCCCTGTGCTGAGATACGGACCATCTATCTCGCTGAAAACTCACAGCAAACCTCAGCAATAGGATCTGTTATGATTCCCACTTTACAGATGAGCAAGCATCAACTCGGGGAGGCTAGGGACTTTCCCAAGGTCACACAGCTAGGGTGTGCTAGAACTTGACTCAACCCCCCTCTGACTTAGAACTTGGGGTCCTTGCATCAACTTGTGCCACAAGCTGGGTGAGGACTCCTGGGTGGCATCAGAAATTTCTTCTGCAGAGACAAGGGTCTGCACCCCATCCAGCTTTGAGGGGAAAGGGTAGAGGGTGAAAGCTTGGGGTGGGGTTGGAAGGGTGAGGGAGTTAGAGACACCTTTTCTCCCTGGCCTATCAGCTTCCTGGTTTGGGCAGGGCCCGTCCTTAACGTTCTTAGGTGAGGGCTGGAAGCCAGCCAGCTGGGAGCAGTGGAAGGAGCGCTGGGCTGAGTTGGAGAGCCCTGAACTCACAGCCAGTCATAGCTCTGCTCCTTTTATGCTCAGTGACCCAGAGTAAGTCACTCGCCTTCTGGGTCTCACTTGCTCATCCATAAAATAGGGGTGATAAAACCTATCTCCCAGGGTTGCTAGGAAGCCTTAAATAAGATGATTTAGGAAAGTGCCGGGCACAAAGATGAATAGAAACCAAAAACAAACAAAACAAAAAAACCCACTTGTTTTCTCTGCTTGAATGGAATCCAGTGGGGCCACTACAGAGAATACCGTGTGTGGTTCCTCCTACGCTGTGTGTTCCCAGCTCAGCGCAGCCTTTGATCCTACAGGAGGACCTTACTGAGCTGGACAAGGTCCAGCACAGGTCTCTCAGCCTCTGCTACCCTGCCATGGGGCATAGGTGGGTTTTGTATCCCCAAATGAATGACTGTGACCTCCTCAAGGGTACATCGGATTCAACCATCATTTATTAAGCACCAACTTTGTGCCAGCTCTGTTCATACCCGTTATCCCCATGCCAGCCATCAAAGTTAGGACTCTTGGCCTCATTTTATAGATGAAAAAAATGGGTTCAGAGAGGTTAGACAACTTGCCTGCAGTCACACAGCCAGCAAGGGGCAGAGACAGGGTGGGAAACCAGCTCTGGGTGACTCTAAGACCAGAGTCCCTTCCACATGACCTCTCTGGGCCCCCTGCCCCCAAATCTCCATGGTGGGGAACATAAGGATGTCAGTGGAAGGCTGGTAGAGACCCACCAGGACCTGAGTTTCCCCTTTGCAAAGGGGTGTGATCGACCCGGATAGTACTGAACGCCTCTTTCTACCCTGGCATTTGAGGCACCAGACTACACTAATGGGATGCAGAATGGGCCTTGAACTGTTCCCCAAATCTCAGCTCACTTTAGGACTTCCGAAGGGTGACCCCTGCTGTGTCCAACTTCACAGTGGAGAGCGCACTTTGGGACACATCCCCCAAGACCCTCTGGGTTTAGAAGCTGTTGAGGGGTCCTGATGCTGGGGACCTGGCCTCCCCCAAAGCTCTCTGTGGCTGCTGGGGCCTGTGGCGCCCACTCACACTGGATATACCAGGCCCTCCAGATGGCGTTGTTGAGGCGGATCTTGTCCCGGCACAGCAGCTTGAGGCCTTTGAAATTCTTCCACTTGGGAGAAACCAGCTTGCCACTGTCAGAGGGAGAGGGCTGGGTCAGGAGGAGCGTGGAGAAAGGGGATGGTTGGAGGGGGCTGGCTCCACTTTCTTCCCATGCACGAGGCACTCATCTATGGTGGGCAACTTGAGGGACACCCCTCCCAAATCCTGCCCCTCACTCTAATCTGCCTGAAATGCCTACCCTGAGAGGCAGACCTTTAAAATACTCTCCCAGGTCCCCACTTGGGGCCTCTGTGGTCTTTGGTGAGACCTGCTGAGATCTGCTTATCAGCTCAGGTGTCAGAAAGACAATGCCCATTCGCCTCACAGGCATCCATCTCACAGGCTGGCTAAGGAGGGTTTTCGCCTGTTTCTTACTTAAGGAAACTGAGGGTCAAGAAACGAAGGGGACGTGCCCAAGGTCACATGACATGATGGAGACTCACTCAGGACCTGTGGCTTTTTCTCCACCAGTCTCACTGGCCCCCTTAGGCCTAGGGGATGGGTAAGGTTTCTCTGAGTAGAGACGGAGCCTCTTCACCAGAGGCAGCCTCCAAGCAGCCAGCCACTGCCTTTTCACTGCCCTTCTGGTGTCTGCCCAGTCCAGAATCCCAGGATGGCAATCTGGACTGACCTGGAAGGTGCACCCCTTCCTAGGGGTGTGCGCAACACAACAGCCACCAGGGCCCACCCAAAGGAAGGCAGCTAGGATGGTGGAGTGATGGGCAGGGGGCACCTTGACCCTAACCCTGACCCTGACTCTAACCCTAGTAGTCAATCAAATCCATGAGACGGAAGGGCTCTACCAGGTGAGGGGCTTGACTCTCAGGGTCCTGATGGGCACAGGCCAAGTCTGCCACCCCCGGGGAGCTGGCCTAGGAGGCCAAGATGTTCAGGGTCTTAGACCCCTGCTGGCCCCTCCCTCGCTCCTCATGATTCACAGGCTGTGGTTATGCATGAGTCCCCTCTGGCCCAGCTTCTCCAACCCTTGCTCATATGGAAGGCTGAGGCCCCAAGGCTTAGTCTTTCAGAACGCCAGGCCTGCTCTCTCCAGGGCCCTCTCCCAGTTCCTGGGGGTGAGGGGCAGGTGGGTGGCAGTCTTGCTCCTGCAGCCCCTTGAGTGCATGGGTCACTGGGTCCCCTCTACTCTCTGGTCTCCAAGCTCCTGTGTTTGCTTTGGGGTTGGGGAGGACTGCTACCCACAGGCACAACAGGCCTCATTACCCAAATAGAGTACATGGCCCAAGCACCCAGGCCCGCTGGCTGGCCCCTTTCCCTCCTAAGTCAGATAAACACCATCTGTCTAGAAGGGAGACACGGAGTAGGGGCACTCTGATACCTCCTGGGCCAGCTTCTTCTGTGGCACCTGGGGGGACTCCTGAGTTTGTTGCCCCAGCCTGTATCCCAGCAACCTCCCAGCCCACTCTGATCACCCAGTGCCCTACCCCCAGCCTGCCTGCCCTCCCTCCTCCATTTCCCTGCTGAGGCTGCGGCGTTTGTGGCCAGGCAGGTCTAGGGGAGGTGAGACAGTGACATCCACGCCCAGGAGGAAAGGATTTGGTCTGTGCTGGGCCTGTTGGCTGGGAGGGGAGGAGAGGGGCCCAGCCTGGAGCCAAAAGCCTGTGACCAGGGTTCAGGGGATTCTTATGAGCAATAGAAATTCTGGGAATCTTGGGGATGGGATGGAGAAAACTCAGAACACCCCGGCCTCCCCCGCCCACACACACATATCTACCTTGTGGAAATTTCCCTGGAAATTTCCTTAGAGTCCTGCTTGCTCCACCTCACTCCTGAGGCCATTCTTTCCATAGCTAGCCAGCTCTGACCATGAACAAGTGTTTTCTTGGAACTTCCAGAACCTGCCTCCCTGAGGGTTCCACCTGCAGAACCATGGAACACGGGCCTCCTCCCAGTGGAGCAGTCCTCTCTCTGCCCATACAGCCCTGCTGAGGGTGAAAGCTGGCCAGACGTCTGCAGGCTGTTCTCAGGGTCAAGCTGGCCAGTTCTTCCTGGCACCTCTGGACTCCTTGCCTTGCTGTCCCTGCCCATCTCCTTACTCTCTTGGGATACGCCAGCTTCCACAATCCTCTCACCTCCAAGGAACCCCTACAATTAGGGGTCTTTAAGGGCTAAAACACTGTCCCAGTCTGAGCCTCAGTTTTTTCCTCTATGGGGGAACTCAAAGACTCCTCTGATACTGAGCCACTACCATCCCTGGCACTTAGGACCCCACCAGGGGTGGGCCACAGAGGTTGAATATTCTGGGTGTTTAGGGAGAAAGCCCAGCCCTCTCTACCCCAGCTGCCCCTGAATGGGGTCACATCAGCTTCCAGTCAGCCTCCTAGTGTGGGCGGTTCTTGGAGTGTGCTCTGCCCCCTGCCTTTGCCATTTCCCCTGAACCTCCCCTTTTGGTCACTGTGGTCTGGGATAGGGGCATGAGCCAGCGCAGGCAGAGCAGTTGTGTAATGTAAAGCAGAAAGCTTAAGTTGGGAATGGATGGGAAAAGGGGGACCCTGGGGGAGTCTGGGGAGCAGGGGTGCCCAGATTTGGTGTACCATGACCTTAGATGCCCTTTCCCAGGAGGTCCCCTGATGTCCGAGGAGGGGAGGGAGGAAAGGGATGGGAATTTGAACTTTCCACACAGGTCTGGTGCTCTGGATGATCAGATTGCAACACGACCTGGGCCCGGGGCCAGAGCCTGTGGGGCCAAGGTTACAAAGCGTCCAGCCAATGGAGTCGAGGCTGGGCGCCACAGTGGGGGGTGGGCAACACTCCCCCCCAAATTCCCACCCCAGCTCTGGATCCCAGTCAGAGCAAGTGCAGGTCTGTAGCCAGCGGTTCTCAGAAGAGGAGGAGGCACCGCAGAGGAAGAGGAATATTTACACAGAGAAAAGATCAAGGCTGGCCGATCCCCCTTTCTCCCCTATGGTTCTCTGTTGATAATTTATCCTGGTCCCTCCGCTCCGGGGAACTTTGCTCTCCGGGGCACTGAGCCAGGACCCCGGTTCGCGCCCTCCCCTGGGACACAGGAGTGGAGCGGGGGCCGGGCGCGGCCGGCGGGCTCTGCGACGCGCCAAGCAGGGGTCCCAGGCAACATTAGGCGTTCAGTCTCGCGTGGCGACCCGGGTGGGCGAGGCCAGACCTCCCGGAGACCAGCCCCGCGCGGCCTGCAACACCCCCTGCCGGACCACGGCTGGGAAACTAAGAGTTCCGCCCCTCTGGGCCGGCCGGGGCACCCTCCTCCCGCCACCCTCGACCTAGCAGGTCAAGAACAGGTGTCCCGGCAACTGAGGGGTGCAGGGTGGACGAGAGGCTGGGTTTCAGTCGACGTTGGCTATGAATTGGGACAACCATGGGCTCGAGGTGTATCGCGAGGGTGCAAGAATAGACCGGACCTGGGCGGGGACTGCTGCGTTGCGAGCGGAAGGCTGCAGGTTGTCCGGTGGAGTGGCCCCCGGGGTGGAGGGTGGGGATGTTAGGATGGCCTAGGGTCCTGGGAGCGCAAGGGATGCCCTGGGAGCATTCTTCGGGGGCAGAGGGGTCGGGACGGGGGAGAGAGGCCCACGGTGGGCCTACGGAGGTCGAGGTGGAGGGCAGGAGATCCCAGCCTTAGGGAAGGGGTCTTGGTGCTGAGGAATGGGAACCAGGAGGCGCGCAAGCATGTCGGGGGCCAGTGGGCTGGGCTGGGGTCAGAGGACGCTCCGGGCTGGGGAGAGGAGGGCATCCAGGATGTGGCCGGAGTCTCTGAGAGCAGCCGGGACCAAGGCTGGGGGCCGGGTGGGGTGTCCAGGGCCCCAGCGCGCGGTCCCGCCATGGAGGGGCCGAGGTCGTCGGCCCCGAAGCCCCCCTCACCTGTAGGCCAGGCTCATGCACTCGAAGAGGCGGGTGAGTGTGGGGTCGATGCTGCGCGGCCCGAAGTCGGCGAGCCCCAGGGGCCCCTCCTGGTCGCGCCGCCGGGTCAGCGAGTCGCTGTGCGGCGATGACACCATGAAGTGACCGCTGTGGATGACCTGCGAGCGGAGCAGCCCGCCTGCGCTGCGCCGGGTACTTGGGTCCTCCGAGTCTGTGTCTGAGTCCGAATCCGGGCTGGGGACGACCCGCGGGCCCTGCAAGCCCGCGACCAGACCCTCCAGCGCTCCGGCCGTGGCCATAGCCGCCGCCGCCGCCTCGCCTGGGCTAGGTGCAGCTGCCCGCGCAGCCCTTGGGGGCCAGGCCGGCTCATTAGCATAGACCCGCCCTCCAACCACGATAGGTCGCTCGAGGGGGCGGAGCCTCGTGGCGTGCGGGAGGGGACGGAGCTGGCTTAAATTAGCATAATCAACGCGCCAGGTGTGAGAACGCTGGCCTGGGGCTCCCGCGGGTCTAGAGTTTGGAAGAGGAGGAGGTCCCTATGTCCCTTCCCGTCTTTCCTTATGCTGTGACCACTTGGAGTCCTGGTGGAACCTCCCCTACGTCACCCAAAAGGGGTCTCCAGAAGAGTCGTTCACACCTGAGCCAGAAAGCGCCTCAGTGCCAGGGATTCCTGCCCCCAGGGGTGCCCTCCTGTGAAGCCCCTCACCTAACTACTGCCCCCCTGCTCTCCTTGATCTCCCGGCTCACATTCACTCTCAGTGCTCCACGCAACTGGAAGCACCCACCTGTCAGAAGTCTCGCGTGGCCTACCCACAGGAAGGTCTCGATACCTCCAGTTACCATTATAATCATCACTGCACCTGCACAGAGGTCCTGGGGGTTAGATGAGCATGAATTCTGTCTGGCCACGCAGGATCGTTACCAGTGGTGATGGGTAATCTCTGGCAAGGCAGAGCCTTGGTCACCCTCCCCTGGGCATCCCCTAGGCAGGCCATCTGCTCTGGGCCCCCTCCTCTCACCGACCCAGTGGTCCACCTTGTGTTCCTGTTTCTGAAGGCCCTCTTCTCACTCAGAGGACACAAACTAGGCTGTTCGGTCTGAGGCAATCACACCTGTCACCTCACTGGCGCCTTTAACAATCCTTAGAGGTAGAGTTCTTGCCCCACAACAGAGGGGGCATCAGAGTCCACAGGAGTGGAAACAGGCCCACGGATCTACAGAGGGACAGCCACAAAGCCTGGTCTAGAAGAATTCTGGCATTCCCACCCAGGGCTATCTCTGGTGCGGGGGCAGGTGAGGGCTGGAGGCAAATGTTAACCTCCCTTGGTTTTGCAGAGGGTGTGGCCTATTTAAGTCACAGGAGGGAAAGGGGAGGAAGTGGTCATTTGGGGGCTGAAGGCTTGGAAAAGTTTCCCCCACACACTTTCTTCCATCCCATGGTAGGATCACACAGCTCCCACAATCAAACGGCAGTGCCCCGAGGGCCCCTGGGACTGCTTGAGGTGCTGAAATGGTTACCCAGGCTGGTCACAGGCCAGCCCTTCCACACACCACGTCCCTTGGACAGGTTCCCTCTGTCCCTGACAAACAGTCACCTCACATTCCCAGGAGCCCCAGCTTCCCTGCTCCACTTGCCCCCTGCTGCTCTCTGCAGGGGGTTCATTCTCCCTGCCCACCTCTCCCAAATTCTGGGGCTCCTCGTGTGCCCACCTCAGCCTGCCTCCTCTGGAGAGCGGGCCCTCCCTAAGTGGCCCTTTTGGGATCCTTGGCACAGTGGATTTCCCTTATGTGCCTGTCTGACTTCTCCCCTGGCCTCCGGGCCCTGAGGCAGAACTGTGTCCTAGAGCATCTGAGCCCCCATGCTGGGCACCGAGGGACTTGCGGAACACACTGTGAAGGTAGGAGTAGGAAGCAGGACCTCCTCTCCCTTGGTGCCTCCTAGCTTCAGGGGCCCTGGCTTAAGCAGACACCTGAATTGATCCTGCTCTGCCACTAATTCCATGAATGACCCTGGGCAAGTCTCTGTCTTACTGGGGATCTGTCTCTCTGTAAAATGGGGAAGTTGAATTCAGTGATTTCTTAGGGTCCTGCAACTTGAACCACCCTTGGTTCTAAGTCCCTGCTATCAGCATTCCAGCTCACCCTCCCAGGCTCCTCAGGCCTCCTGTCCCCAGGAGAAAATCTCAGAGTTGTGTTCTGTGGTTCAAAAGACTTTCCCTTGAGCTGGTTCTCAGTAGGGTGGATTATCTCCCTCCCCCCTTGCCCTAACCCTCCACAGGCATCTGCACCCCATTTCTGCCCTCCTGAGGGCCTGATAATACCTTTGGAGGCTTAAGCACTGAAAAGACAATCCCTCTGCACATAATTCAAAACAAAACAACACTACAACAAATAAAAGGAAGTCCAAGATAAACAAGGACCTATTGTATAGCACGGGGAACTATATTCAATATCTTGTAATGACCCATAATAGAAAAGAATCGGAAAAGAATATATATTATATATATATGAAAAAATATATATATATATAAAGAATATATATATATATATATATATATATATATATAATGGAATCACTTAGCTGTACACCTAACAAACTAACACAACACTGTAAATCAACTATACTTCAATAAAAAAAAACAATATGACACAAAAAATACAAAACAGTTACCCAAATGAATTTTGGAAAAAAATAAACTCACTTATCTGAATAAAAAAAGGAAGTCCAGGGCTTCCCTGGTGGCGCAGTGGTTGAGAGTCCGCCTGCCGACGCAGGGGATGAGGGTTCGTGCCCCGGTCCAGGAAGATCCCACATGCCGCGGAGCAGCTGAGCCCGTGAGCCACGGCCACTGAGCCTGCGCGTCCGGAGCCTGTGCTCCGCAACGGGAGAGGCCACAGCAGTGAGAAGCCCGCGTACACCCCCGCCAAAAAAGAAAAAGGAAGTCCACAAATTCTGATTTCTCCTATGATGACATCTTCAATTTTAAAAATACGTATATCAATTACTAAATTTTAAAAAGTGTTCTGGGACTTCCCTGGTGGTGCAGTGGTTAAGAATCCGCCTGCCAATGCAGGGGACGTGGGTTCAATCCCTCATCCGGGAAGATCCCACGTGCGGCAGAGCAACTAAGCCCATGTGTCACAACTACTGAGCCTGCACTCTAGAGCCCACGAGCCACAACTACTGAGCCCACGTGCCGCAACTAGTGAAGCTTGTGCGCCGAGAGCCCGTGCTCTGCAACGAGAAGCCACTGCAACGAGAAGCCTGCGCACCGCAATGAAGAGTAGCTCCTGCTCGCCACAACTAGAGAAAGCCTGTGCACAGCAACGAAGATCCAATGCAGCCAATAAATAAACAAATAAATAAAATCCATCACTAGTCTAAATAAATAAATTAATTGATTAAAAATGTTCTAAATGCCTCAACTTTCCTGAGGCCTTGAATGTGTGTTTCATTCACTTTGTCCAGCCTCCCCCAACCTATCTGTATGGCCATTTAAGGGAGTATGTATTCCTCATTCCAGGCACTGTGTCCAACACTTTTGAACCATCATCTCTAATGCTACTGAAGTAAGTGTTATTAGTTTCATATTACAGTTGAAGAGACCGGCTCAGAGAGGGGAGGCAGTTGCTCAAGGTCCCCGGCTGAGAAAAGGCAGAGCCAGATCTGACTTGGAAGTCCTGGTTCCTACACCTATGAGGCTGCCACTCTCCGTAGACCGAGGGCATAGCCAGTTCAGAGTGTCCTTGCCCAGATGACAGTGCAGACTTGCGTGCGCTAGCCCAGGTCACCCCTTTGCTCCTTTCCCATTTGGCCTGTATCACCCAGTGTTTATAACCTCTCGCTACAGACAAGTCTTTTTCACAGCTGTGGAGATGTAGGACGGGGTCTTGACTGGGGTGTGAAGACGTGGCCGTCCCAGAGGTCCTGCCTGACACCAAACCCTCCCTGTCTCCCCGCCTTAGTTCTCAGGATTGCTCCCCCAGACTGCCATTCGACGTCAGGAAAGCTTACCCATCCTAGATGGACCCTAGATGCCACTTCCTCCTCTAGCATCTTGTTCAGATACAACTGTAATTTCATTCTGCCCTGCGTTCACATGCACCTACCTCTCCTCCCACTAGATGGCAAATTCCCTGAAAGCAAGAATCACATCTTACTTCTCTCAATGGACCATTGTCCTCTCAAGTGCAAATGGGTATTTGTTGAATGAATGAGTTTATATTATATCTATCTACTAAGTGTGCTCTACCTATCCATCTGTCTATCTATCTATCTATCCATCTATCCATCTATCCATCCATCCATCCACATACACACACATAGATAACATTTATTAAGTGCACATTATGTGCCTGTCCCAGTGCTAGGTATTTCATTTTTGCGAAAGTTAAAACATATAGAAAAGCAAAGATTTGGTATTTTTAATATCCATAGAGATGGAAAGTAGATTAGCAGCTGCCAGGGGTTGAGACTAGCTGGGTGTGGGAAAATGAGGAATGATTACAAGGGGTATGGGGTTTCTTTTTGGGGTGATGAAAATATTCTAGAATTACATAGTGATGTTTGCACAACTTTGTGAAATACTAAAAGCCAGTGAAAAGGGGTAAATTTGATAATAAGTCTATTATATCTCAGTAAAAAAAATTAGGCATTTAATATATTATTTCACTTACTGATAATCCTCCCCACTGTGTGTGGGTGGGGGGGGTGTTCGTATTTTTATTGCCATTTTACAGAAGGGGAAACTGAGGAAGGGAAGTGATTCAGAGGGTTGTTGTGAGAATTAACTATAAATAGTTAATGTTTATGGAGCCTAACCTACTCAGTCTAGGGAATCTTCCTAACAGCCCCATGACTTTCAACCCATTTTGTAGACAAGGAAACAGGCTTTGCTGAAGGTCACAAGGGAAAAAGAGAATGGGAGGGACTTCCCTGGTGGTTTAGTGGTTAAGACGCCGCACTTCCACTGCAGGGGGACTCGGGTTCGATCCCTTGTCAGGGAACTAAGATCTCACATGCCACGTGGTGTGGCCATAAAACATAAATCAATAAAATAAAAATTTTTAAAAAGAGAATGGGATTTAAACCCAGGCAATCTGATGGGAGCCTGCCTTACAATTACCTACTTTCTCAAATTAAAAGGACTAGCAATTGTTTGTGAGGATGTGGTGTGCACAGAACCCCATCCACTGCCACCACCGCTGTGTGACTTGGCACAATCATTTTGGAAAACTATTTGTCAGTATCTACCAGAGCTGAACATCCACGTACCTTATGACCCAGCAGTTCCACAGAAACATGCACGTATGTGCACCAAAAGACATGTACAAGAGTATTCAGAGCAGCATTATTCTTATTAGCTCAATATTGGAAACAACTCATATGTTTATCAACAGGTGAACGATAAATATATCACAGCACAGACACACTACGGAATCTTAACACAGCAATGAGACGAACACTCTACCACCAGATGCAACCATATGGATGAATCTCACTGACAGTCTGTTAAGCAAAAGCAGCCTGACATGGAAGCGTGGATGCTGTAAGGCTTCATTTATATAAAGCTCCAAAACGGGCAAAGCTCTGGTGTTAGGCTGTGTTTTAGCCTTGGGATGACTAGAAGGGATCAAGAAGGGGCTGCTAACATTTTGTCTCTTTATCTGGGTTCAGGTAACAGGTGTGTTCACTGTATTCACTGACCTGGATACTTATGATGTGTACACTTTCTATATGGACGTTAGGCTTACAAGTTTTTTAAAAGAGAGACTCAGTTTGCACGTGTACATGCAGCCTCACGGAAGCCTGCCTTGGCTGGGGGGTGCATCAGGCATCTAAGAGGTGGGGAGAGTGACGGTGCATCAGGCCCAGAGGAGGATTTGGCAGGGGGAGAGATCGTTGAGTGAGTTGAGGGAATAGAGGATGGAGAGGTAGATGAGAGTGAGAAAGAGGAGTCTTAGCTGTGTGTCTAACCGGCGGCAAGTTGGGAAGTCATTTCCCCTGTCCGGGTCTCAGTTTCTGTATCTGAAAAATGGATGAACAAATCATGAAGAGACAATTGATAAATATGACTACATCAAAGAGGAAGTTGGACTGGATGAGTTTTCGTAACAGAAGCACCCAGTTGTTCTATCAAAAAATACGGGTTTCATCCTATGGGGAAAGAAAAAGTCACTTCTCTTTGCGAAAAGTACACTTCATGCTTATAGGCCTTCTGCTTCTATATTTACGTATAGTGATATTACAAGTAGTGTCATATTGTTCATACATTTTTTTTTCGGCCGCGTTGGGGCTTCGTTGCTGCGCGCAGGCTTTCTCTAGTTGCGGCGAGAGGGGGCTACTCTTTGTTGTGGTGCGCAGGCTTCTCACAGTGGTGGCTTCTCTTATTGCGGAGCCCGGGCTCTAGGCGCGCGGTCTTCAGTAGTTGCGGCACGTGGGCTCAGTAGCTGTGGCGCATGGGCTTAGTTGCTCCGCGGCATGCGGGATCTTCCCGGACCAGGGCTCAAACACATGTGCCCTGCATTGGCAGGTGGATTCTTAACCACTGCGCCACCAGGGAAGCCCCATACATTTTTTTTCTTTCTTTCTTTCTTTCTTTTTTTCTTAATTTTTTTGCAGTACGCGGGCCTCTCACTGTTGTGGCCTCTCCCGTTGCAGAGCACAGGCTCCAGACGCGCAGGCTCAGCGGCCACGGCTCACGGGCCCAGCCGCTCCATGGCATGTGGGATCTTCCCGGACCGGGGCACGAACCCGTATCCCCTGCATTGGCAGGCGGACTCTCAACCACTGCGCCACCAGGGAAGCCCCATACATTTTTAAATTACGAAAATACCAAGTGAAAAAATAATCCCAAATAGACTACCTCTGATCTGGATCGAGAACCACTTGTCTTTGTGCTCTGAGACTGTGAGAGTGGAGGAGGAGGGAAAGGAGGAGGAAACACATCAGAGTATATATCAAGTGAGTATCCAGCTATCTGCCCACCCATCCATTCATCTACCTGGGCATGTATCTATGCATCTGCTAATTTACCTATCCGTCTATCCACCCCCTAATAGTCAGACTGTCCACCTATCCACCCATTCATCTATCCATTCCTAACCTGTCAATCCATCCATCCATCCATCTCTTCATCCATCCATCCAGCTCCTACCAGTCAATCTATCTGCCCCTCCGTCCTTCCATCTATACATCTACCTAAGTTTCTATCTCTTCATCCATCCCCCTACCCAAATACCCACTCACCTGCCCATCCAGCACACATATGAATGGGCTGCGGGTATCAGGCCCTCAGTTAAGCCAGGGGTAGGGGGGTGGGGGGATGCTCAGATACTTATAACCTGCATCCTGCCTCCAAGCAACTCAGCATGGGAAAGCGAGGCATGCCCACCAGCAACTCAGAGAGGGGCAGAAATAGTGCCTGGGACTATTTCGAGGCCTACCTCAAGCACATCCTCTTCTAGAGAGCCTTCCCTGTCCCCCAGGCTGGTCCCCCAGGCTGTGAGTCAGGGAAGGCTGTCTAGATGAAGGTGTGCTTGAGGTGGGCCTCAAAATACAAAGTGGGAAGCAGACACACAGTGAAGGGAGAAGGCGTTATGGGAGGGGACAGCAGGGGCAAAGGCAGGGCTGGGGAGCCACAGATTGGCAGGTCTGGGGAGAGCAGGGAGCCAGCAGCCCACACAGCTGCCGTGCTCCAGGCAGCCACCTCCCGGCCCTGCCCCTCAGCTGGCTCCAGTGTGCACTGAGGCATCTGCACCAAAGCATGCCCCATGGGCCACTGCCAGCTCATGGATTCCCTTACCAGTTCGTGATAAGAAAAAGACATAAATTGCGAGCAAGTGTTTAGAAATATTTATATTGGTTTAATGGAGTAATCTGATAGTTGAATGTAATAAGAAGAAGCTGAGCTTATAATTTGTCTATTTTCTAAATTTAATTTTTATAGTAATTTGTTCTCTATTCTTTTTTGCATACTTATGCATCCATGGCAGATTGAAAATAAAAATGAGCCCTTAGAGAAGCTCTGGTAGATGGCACAGCCTATACCCATGTACCCTTTGCCGAAGTGACCTCAAGGTCATTATCACATTTCCCTGAGAGCGGGGCAAGGCGAGGACTATCGTCCCCATTTTATAGCACGACTGGCCCAGGTTCTCACAGAGTAGGTGGCAGGGCTGAGATGTGAACCCAGGGCTGACATGACATCAGGCAGCTTCCCATGAGCTCTTGCTCCAGGGTAGGCTGAGCTGGGGGATGGGCCCAGGAGAGGAAGGGGAAGCATCTGGAGAAAGAACAGTCCAGAGCCTGTCCCAGGGTGTCAGTGGGTGCTCAGGGCACTGAGGGGGAGGACAGGAAGTCTTCCTGAGGAGAGCAGCCCGAGGGTCAGCCTGGGCTTCCCCACGTGGTCCCAGAAGAACCAGGCCAGGATCTCTGGGAACGTACGCTGGGGCTAGTTCCAGGCCCGGCCCGCTTCGATCCCTCTCCAGCTCCTTGCCTCTCCTCCTCCTGCATCCACCCTCCCCATCAGCCACCCTGTGGGGTCCCTGAGGCTAGGGCTTCTGCCCATCCCTCTTGTGCCCAAAGCCCAAAGTTCAGCCAACGAAACGGGTTTCTGCCTGGCCCTTGGCAGGAGCCACTGCACATTCAGACATATCCTCCCCTCTTGTCCTGGGGGAGACTAGGAAAACGGGATTATGATTACTCCTCACTTATGAGCTTGAGGTCACAAGGCTCTAATTCCTGACCCTGTACTTTTTGACTAGTATGGTTGAATAGTAGAGAGGAGAGGGAAGCCACTCCCTTAGGGCCCTGGGGTGAAGCCCATAGTGGGGCAGGGAGTGGGTGGCTGGTGTGTAGTGCCAGCTGGGGAGGAAGAAGACAGTGGCCTGTGGCATACCTGGAGGGGTTATCTGCCCAGAAACTTTTTTTTTTTTTCCGGCCTCGGCTCAAAGCTTGTGGAATCTTAGTTCCCCGACCAGGGACTGAACCCGGGCCCTTGGCAGTGAGGGCGCCAGGGAATTCCCTGCCCAGAAACTTCTTATCCAGCACTGTGGCTGCTTCCTGGGCAGCCTGAGAACCCCTATCCCAGGCCAGGAAGAGGCAGGAATAACATGGGCCAGGTCAGGCTTTTTTCCTATTCTGTTGGTGGACCAGTAACATGGGACTATATTTTTGCAGGACCATTTGGCAAAATCTATCACACCAAAAATGTTGGTACTCTTTGACCCACCAACTTCAACTGCAGGAATCTGTCCTATAAAAATATCTTCATAAGTGTGCGAAGATGTACCAGGATGTTCCTTGCAGGACTGTTTATAATACAGAGAAACAGGAGAATGGTTGAATAAATTTTGATAAGTCCCTACAGCGGAACACTATGTAGCTGTTAACAACCTCATCTGTAAAATAGTGATAATAGGATTTGTCTCTCATAGTTTTTAACGGGGATTAAGTGAATTAATACCTGCAAAGTGCTTCCATAGTAATGCTAGCTGTCATCATTGTTACAGCTGTAGAAACAGGAAAAAATCACTAAGACGCAATGCTGATTAAAAAAGAAACTTATAAAACAATAGGTGAAGCGTGATCCCATGTGAGTAAATTAATAATAGTAAACACACATATGAAAAAAGAAGAAAAGTCTGGACATACAGGCACCAAACTATGACACTGGTAGTCTTTGGGGGGTGGGTAACAGAGACATTTACTTTATAAATGTCTATAAATTTTAAAGTTGGGTAATACCTGTGTATTGCTTTTGAAACCAGGGGGGAAAATCCTCCAAAAAAGTAAAGAAAACAAGAGGAGTAGAAGATGGTATGGGAACCCCTCCCCTCTTTTTGAGGACCCCGAAGTCCAGAGATCAAAGCTGCCTAAACAACAGGAAAGACTCCCTGTTTGGCTGATCTGACACTGGGGAAGCTGGGGTGCAGCTTCCCACCCCAGCTTGTCTGACACTTTATTCTCATTCTGCAGGGCCCAAGGACCCCATGGGGACACCTTCTTTTCAGGGCATAAGGCCCAGGAGGCTGGCTCATCAGGGAGGCTGGGTCATCTCAGGCAAGCCATCTGCCCTCTCTGGGCCTCAGCTGCCCTCCCTGTAACATGGGCAGAAGCAGCCAGCCTCTTGTGTGTTGTGAACAGCTAGGGGAGCAGAATGTGCCACTGGCATCACAGCAGAGCAAAGGATGAGGGCCAGCCTGGAGTTGGTGTTTCATCAAGAGTCTGTCGTCTGTAAACATGCCGATGGCTGCCATTTGCCAGTGGGCAGTTTTTACTCACAACACTGCTGACACAAAATGCGTGATGTCTTTTCCAACACTTCTCCAATTCGCCAATGCCAGCTGGGTGTCCTCCAATTCAATTCACTTCTGACACTGTCTACCTGGAGTTAGCATCAGATCCCATAAATTAAGGGCTCGGTCCCACAAGCCTGCCTCCACTTCAGACACCAATCACAAGTCCAGGTTGTCACCTGTACTTTTTACCAACCAGCTATAAATCAGGAGATCCTGTGATCCCTGGCTGAGGTTCCATAATTTGCTAGAAAGGCTCACAGAACTCAGGAAATCTCTTTACTTACACTTTCCAGTTTAGCATAAAGGAGACAACTCAGGAAAGCTGAATGGAAGAGACGCACAGGGCAAGGTATGGGAGCAGAGAGTGCACGGAGCTCCCATGCCCTCTCCTGGCACGCGCCCTCCCAGCACCTCCATGTGTTCGCCAACCCAGAAGCTCTCCGAACGCCTTCATTTAGGGGTTTTTATGGAGGTTTCATTACATATGCACGATCGATTAAATTATTATCCCTTGGTGACTGAACTCAATCTCCAGCCATCTCCCCTCCCAAGAGATGGGGGGTGGGGCTGAAAGTTCCAACCCTCTAATCATGCCTTGATCTTCCTAGTGACCAGCTCAGAACTATCTAGGGGGCCACCAGTCATCTCATTAGCATACAAAAGACACTTATCACTCTGAAGATTCCATGGGTTTTAAGAGCTGCTAGGAACCAGAGACAAAAACTAGATATGTATGTTTCCCATTGTACCACAACCAGGCCTCCCAGT
Organism: Lipotes vexillifer; assembly: GCF_000442215.2. NCBI lineage: Eukaryota > Metazoa > Chordata > Mammalia > Artiodactyla > Lipotidae > Lipotes > Lipotes vexillifer. The sequence goes on along the minus strand of NW_006796716.1, from coordinate 2,072,922 downwards.
GGCCTGCCAGGCCCTGAACATTGGTTGTCCTGTCTAATCAACCCACCCAAACACCTGTCACATAGAGCTGATGGTCCCCAGTTTACAGAGCACACCTAGCTCAGGGAGTTGTTTGTTTACATGTGTTAGAGAGAGTAGGACAGTCATTCCAGGTCATACAGTTAATGAGTAGTGTAGCCTGGATTTGAAGCCAGGTGTGTCCGATGGCAGAGCCCAAGTGTGTCCTTCCACTGGGCTGCTCAGAGGCACTGAGGATGACCTGACCGCCCCTAAATATCAAGTATCAGATAAGCCCAGCCAAGACGGAGCTGAAGTGCAGGGGCCAGGGTGGAAGGGGCAGCTGGCACACAGTAGGTGCTTTGTGAATACTTGCTGAGTCAACGAAAGACTGGCAAGTCCTTCTCCCTACGCTCTCTAGGAGGGGGTGTGAGGATTAGGGTCTCATCAGCTGCTCAAGACTCATATCCACGACCTAGAAGTTTGTAAGCTGGAGAGGGCTGCAGACCATGTGTCCGCAGACCACGTTACACAGAGGGAAAGTGGGGCGTGATTTGGCTCAGGGGCTGTCTCAGACCACCAGCATGTCATGTCAGTGACCACGCCAGGCCTCCTGCCTCCCAGCTCTGGGCCCTCCAAGCTGCACCATCGGAGTGTCACGAGAGCAGGCCAGGAGAGGTAGAACAGGGCCCACTGTGTTAGTCGACCCATTCTACAGAGGAGGAAACAGAGGGCCGGAAAGCAGGTGTGCCTGGCAGTGCAGTCTCCTTCTTTGTGCATTTCTGGCCACCTCTTTGTGTCGAGGGGGGGTGTGGGTGTGGTTGCCTAGAGTCAGTCCCCCGAGAGTAGAATGGGGGTGCCTTGGAGGGGTGGAATGATTGTCAAGGCAAGGACTTCCTTCCTGGCCACTCAGACCTCTGCCTGCTTGAGAAACGTCAGGGTCAGACGATGCCCCGGCCGTCCAGGGCTCCCTGGCACAGAGGCGTGTACTGTAGTGCTCAAACTTGCCCCTGTTCTGTGACTTTGGGGTCCTCTCTGAGTGAGACCCCTATACAAAGAGGGAATGGTATAATGGGCTTTGAGCACTGGCTTCTCATCTTTCTTTTTTTTTTAATAGATTTATTTATTTAATTTATTTTTTGGCTGCGTTGGGTCTTCGTTGCTGTGCGCGGGCTTTCTCTAGTTGCAGCAAGCGGGGACTACTCTTCGTTGCAGTGCGTGGGTTTCTCACTGCGGTAGCTTCTCTTGTTGCAGAGCACAGGCTGTAGGCGCACGGGCTTCAGTAGTTGTGGCACGAGGGCTCAGTAGTTGTGGCTCGCGGGCTCTAGAGTGCAGGCTCAGTAGTTGTGGTGCACGGGCTTATTTGCTCCGCACATGTGGGATCTTCCTGGACCAGGGCTCAAACCCGTGTCCCCTGCATTGGCAGGTGGATTCTTAACCACTGTGCCACCAGGGAAGCCCCTGGTTTCTCATCTTTAAAATGGGTGTGGTGATATGATGTTATATTTACTTTAGGGTGTTGTTGTGAAGATTAAGTGAAATACGTGAATGATGGCCAGTGGTCGGCACATGATAAGTGTGGGTTTCCTTCTTTCTTCTCTCTCTGCCTCTCCCACCCCTACCCTTTCTTTTTTTCCTTCCTTCCTAGCCAACAGCTCTGGGTATGGTGTTAGAGAAAGCACCAGGTGCTGCAGGATACAGACAATGAGGGGACAACCTCCACCAGGGGACTCAGGGATGGAAAAAGCCTTCTCAAACCAGCTGTGGGTGGGCAACAGTCAGCTCAGCCCTGACCAGAATCCCCAGGCCTCCTCAGTGCAGAGCTCTGGGAGTCATACCAACTGTGGTCTCACACCAGCCTCATCAGGGCTTCAGACTCCTGGACTGACATGGAAAGGGGGTCCCAGGGAGGCACATCTCTCTCACCCAGAGTCATGGGGCTACTGGGGGCCCCCAGCAGCTAACTGTCACCTGCTCACCCACTTGCCTGCTGACCTCCATAACTCAGGGCCAGCCAGGAGGAGGCGTCACCTATTTATTGGTGCCAGGCCCTGTCCTGGGAATGTTCTGTTCCTTCCTGCTGGGGTCTGTCACGGTCCCCTACACAAGGTCAGCTTAGCCCACCTCACAAAGGAGAGATAAACATGAGCTGCCTGGCCCCCTGTATCTCAGGAGCAGGAAAGACAGATGGAGAAATGGATGAGGTGGGCACAGGCCATGAGGACACCCATGAACACCCATGAATACACGCCCTGTTGTGTGCTGCCCCTTGAATGCAGAGCACACACTCGCCCACAGCTGCTGCCCAACAGTCTGGGTAAGAATGCTTAGGCCCAGGTTACAGATGAGCAGAGTGAGGCCCAGAAGAGGACAGGGTCACCTGGAGGAGAGTCAGAGGCAGCAGTGGGAACAGAAACCAGAGCTTTGGAATCAGGCTGCCTGGGTTTGAACCCAGCCCTGCCATTTCCAGGCTGTGTGACCTTCAGCCAGTGCCTTGACTTTTCTAGGCCTCTGTTTCCTCATCTGTAAAGTGGAGAGAATATCCTCTTCTATCTCAGGTTATCAGGAAGCAGGAAACAGAGACAGAAGAGCCCCCACACAGTGCCTGGCACACAGTAGGTGCACAGCGAGTTTCAGTTCCTCCTCCCACTCCCAGCTGGCCCTCTCTTCTCCCTCCTCTGCTTCCGAGCCCAAACCCCTTCTTCAGCCCTGACCAGGGAGCAAGAATTGGCCTAAAGAGGGCCCCTCCCAGACCGACAGCGCCAATGTAGGTCTCAGCCTGCCTTTGCCCGCCACAGGGCCAGCAGCGGGGTCAAGGGCAGCCTCAGAGGGAAGACCCTGGGAGGGGAGTCTGAGTGTCTGGGCAGGTGAGGTCGTGGGAGCCTCCAAAGCGCGGCCCCTGCCACTTCCATTCCACTCTGCAGTTTGTCAAAGCTCATTTCCATCCACCTCAGCTTACAAAGTCACCCGCACCAGTGTCAGAGGATATCATTCACAGCGTTCCATGACCCCACGTGGGGCCCTGACCCCAGCTCTCAGTGGCCCTCTCACCTGAGCGCAGGTTGAGTCCTGATCCCAGCCTGAGCTCTGAGCACGATTCCAAACTGAGCCCAGGTCTAAGGTAGATCGTATCCTTAGTGGGGTAAGGGGGTAGGGGTGGAGGGGCGCATTCAGAAGAATCACCCTCTCAAGAGAGGGAGAATCCTGGCTGTCACAGCTCAGAGCTCCTCCGCTGGAACCCCCCTCCTCCCCCGGAAGCTGTCTCTGCCCTGTGGCTGAGGAGCTGAGCCTCCCCGGGGTGGGCCTGAGCCCAGTGCTCAGGTTCCCAGGCCTGAGAGCCCCAGGCCCCTCTTCTGAGGATCTGGCCAGATGCTGAGGAACCTGGGCAAGATGGAGGCCAGGGCTAGATCCCTGGCCTCACCTGCCACCTGATCCAACTGACCCTGTCACATCATCCTCCTTGTGACGGACCAGAGACCTTGTTTGGAAGGGGCTGCCCTGTACCCCAAAGCATCCTGGTGTCCCAGTTTGTTCTGTCCCTGTCTCCATTACCAGTGGCCCAGGAACAAGCCTGCCCATGTCACAGAGGGAGAGCCAGGCCCAGAGAAAGGAAGTAACATGCCCATGGTCACACAGCCAGACACAGACAAGAGCTCGAAGCTCCTAAACCCAGTCCAGGCCTGACTCTGTCTTCCTGGCCCCGCAGGTGGACTCAGGAGACCTGGGGTTGGGGTCAGGGTGGCTGGGAGAAGGGTGGCTGGGAGCCGGCAGGGAGCCCTGGCCTCCCTGAGCCAGACCAGTGGGGATGCCTTTCACCACTTCCCTAGTCCCTACCTGTTGACTAGAAGCCTGGTGACTAGGAATCCACATGGCTTCCCTGCCCCACGGAGACAGTTGGCTTCTTCCTGACCAGCCCGGAGGAGTCTGGGTCCTTGCCCCGATCCAGGGCCCACTTGGAACCAGCTTCTCTATTGGCATCCACAACTGTCCAGGGCAGGGGGTAATGACAGGGAGGAAGGCCCTCCCTTTTGGCTTCCTGGACCCACACTCGGCTCCATGGAGAGCCCCCTGGACCAAGATTCAATCCCAGCCCAGCCAGTGGGACCGAGGAAGCAGTGGGAGCCTGTGGGCCTCCTGGAAGGGCAGGCAGGATGAACTCTTCTTGGATTCTTGATCCTGAGCCCTCTCTGGGGTATGAGCTTGCCTCTTCGCTACCCGCCCCCCCCCCCCCTTCTCCCCCGTCTCTCTCCCCCCCCCCCCCCCCCCCGGCTTGAGTGAGGGGGGCAGGTACACGAGAGTATTAACCCCTTCAGCTCAGCAGAGCCATAGAAGCGCCCCTCCCCATTTGACAGGTGGGGAGACTGAGGTCCAGCATAACGGAGGCTCCGACTCTCCTCGGGCTAGGCACCTGCCCCCACCTGCCCCCCTCCACGCCCCTTACCGGGATTCCGCGCGATCTGCGGAGGGCGTGGTGGCTCCCTGCGTCCGTGCGGCGTCCGGGGCGCACGCGGGATGCTCCGGGCCGACGCCACTCGCTCTCGGTGTCTTCTCTGCGCCGGCGGCAGATGGCTCTGCGCTGTCTACGCAGCGGGTGTAGACGCTGGCACTGCCCGGCCCCCGCCCTCCCGCCCCCTCAGGGTGTCCTTTGCCCCTTGATCCGGTGCCTCCTTCTCTCCTTAGCACGTGGGTGGCAACCGCTCACCCAGCCGGCGGCCTGTGGAGCAGCCCTGGCCCGGGCCATGAGCCCAGGCGCCTGTCAATCCCCGTCTGCGACCGGCGAGTGCCGCTCACCTTTAACCTCCCTCTCCGCGGGGCTTAGTGCCCGGCTCCCAACCCGCGGGCTGGGTTGGAGAAGGGAGAAGCCACAGGTGTGGAGCCAGGCCCAGGTGGGCAGAGGCAGAGCCTGGGACAACCTCGGTTACGCCCTGAGCCGCAGCCCCTCTTCCCACTTGAGTTCCCATCCTGCTCACCGAGCCCCATTCATTCCCTGAGCGCCAGCTCCACTCGTGCCCCGTCCTGAACCCCCTCCTGCCTCTGAGACCTGCTCTCTCTGCCTGATTTCCCATCGTCCTCACCGATCCCCACTCCCATTCCTTGAGCAGCCCTCCCCTTCTCACACACACCCACCCCTTATGGAGCCCTCCCCCTTCACTCCCTTTACCCTCCCTGAGCTCCCCGTTCCTCCTGGAACCTCTTTCTGACCTCCTTTCTCTCCCCTGTCTCCTCCTATGCCTCTGCCCTCTCCCTGAACCCCACCACTAAGTCTAAGTATGTCTCATGCAATATTTGGAGCATACTTATACTAAAAGATTATTCATACTGTTTATCTGAAATTCCGATTTAACTGAGCATCCTAGATTTAGCCTACCCATATGCAAAACAGGGGAGGCAGGGAAGTTCCGACAGGATCTTCTCTCTCCAGGGCCACTCTTAGCTCCAGCTACACTTATAGAAAAACCTCAGGTTGACCTGGAAGTGGTCTGGAGGATGTTACATCCCTTGCAGAATAAGAGGAGAGCAAGATGAAGATGGGAAGCAGGGTGGAGGGGATGGCCTTCACATCAGAGAAAGACAGAGGGAAGCAGAAGTTCCTTGAGGCAGTCCAATCCTGGAAGGTTTCCGGAAGGAGGAGGACGTTCATGGTTACTTTGACGCTGAGAAAGAAGGGAGGTGAGTTAAATGACTCTGGTGGATGGCTCCCCCTCCCTTAATGGAAACTGGGGAGGGTTGGGGGTCTCCTCATTTAAGGAAGTCTCTTGAAGATAAGTAGAAGGTATCTCCCCCTTTATATGAAGATTCTTTGGAGCGAGGACAGGGTCTCAGTTCAGCAACAAATTACTACCATTTCTAGCTAAGATTTGTCAAGCAGTGACCACTTGCCAGGGTCCTGCCTACACTTCCTAAGCCCTTTATGTGGGTTTATTCATTGAATCCCTTCAACCACCAAATGGGGTGGGTGTTTTTCCTTATTTTACAGATGGGGAAACAGAGGCACAGAGATACTGAGTAATTTATCTGAGGTTCATACAGTGAAATTTGAGTCCAGGTGTCCTGGCCCTGTACCTGCCATGTAATAGAGCCTGTGGTGGGGGCTGGGATTGGAAAAATGACACAAATTCTGTTTCACAGGGGACCTCGAGTCTAGCAAGGAGTGGGGACGTGTGAGTCTTTAATGACTCTGGTACAGGTCAGGCTGGGATCAGGGATGGGACAGAGTGTGCTGGGAAGGTAGGATTGATTCTGCCCGTGGAGGAGGAGGTGTGTGCTAGGCCAAAAGGATGGGTCAGTTCTTCAATAGTTTTAGGACAAGGCATTGGGAGGAAGGGCATTCTTTTTATTTTTATTTTTGGCCACATCACACAGCTTGCATGATCTTAGTTCCCCGACCAGGGATTGAACCCGGGCCCTCGGCAGTGAAAGCACGGAGTCCTAACCACTGGACCGCTAGGGAATTCCCATGAAGGGCATTCTAGGTAGAGGGACGTCTTGGGCAAAGGCAGGAGAGGTGTAGAGATGCAGTGTGAGATTGGGGAATAGTCAAGAGTCTGACTTGACTGAAAGGGGGTCTATAGGCAAGTATGAGATGGGGGAAAAGGAAAAAGGAAGAAAATCATAGAGGAACACAGACATTAGACAAAGAAATGTAGACCCCATCCGGGAGAGGACAGGGAGCCATAAAAGAGGGGAGGGGGAGCTCAGCCCAGGAGGGGCATGTCTGCCTCAGCTGGGCCAGGACTGCACAACTGCCTTGGGGAGGTAGAGGGAGGACTTGCCCAGCTAAAGGGACTGACTGTCACTTTGCCAAAGGTCTTGGGTCTCATTCAACTCTAGATCCAGCCCCAGAACAGGACCTTTGTTAACAAAATAACACACTTGTAAATGTCGGCAGAATTGGGTGAAGAGCATTTGCCGACAGATCAAAGGTTTAGGGGTGAGAAAGGCTTTCCTGATTTGAGCCTAAGTGCCTGGCAGGATGCTGACTGTCTAAATCAAATAAGGGGGTATGGGGGAAACTGACTGTGGGCAGAGGTGGGAGATACTGCATCGAAGGGCTGCTGTGGGGTGATGTCCAGGAGGCTGCTGTCCTCAGGATGGCAGGTAATGTCTGAGCCCCTCACAAGGAAGATGGTGGAGCTCTGAGGCTGCTGAGGGTGTCAGGCTGCTTATTTCTTCAGCCTGGATTGACGCCTCCCGTGTACCTAGCCCCGTGCTTGTGGGAACATGTTCATAATATGGTAGGAGAGTGTCCCCTTCAGCAGAAAGATAAGATGGCTGAAGTCGGAGCATTCACTTTTTATGAGGTTCAAAACAGCTACAGATGATCTATTGTGTAGACTCCTGTGTCTATATACCAAAACTATTTTTAACAAAACAAAGGAATTCCACACCCGTTAGAATGGCTAAAAAGAAAAAGAGTAAGCATATAAAGTGTTGGTAAGAATATGGAGTAACTGGAACTCAGATACTGCTGGTGGGTATGTTAAAACAGTTTGGAAAACTATTTGGCGGTTCTTAAAATGTTAAACAGACACCTACCACCTGACCCAGTCATTTCATTCCTAGGTATTTAGTCAAGAAAAATGAAAGGCTATGTCCATACTAAGACATATGCAATGTTAATAGCAGCTTTGTTTGTAAAAGCCTTAAACTGAAGAAAAAAAAAAAAAAAGCCTTAAACTGGAAACAATCGAAAGGTCCAGCAACAGGCAAATGGATAAACAAATTGTGGTATATCCATACAATGAAATACTATACTGAGATAAAAAGGAGCAAACTGATAAATGCATCAGTCTGGGTGAATAACAAAAGAATTATTCTGAGTGAAAGAAGCCAAATAAGAAAAATAGTATACACTGTATGATTCCATTTATGTAAAATTCTCGAAAATGCAGTCTAACCTGCAGTGACAGGAAGCAGATCAGGGTTATCTGGGGATGGAGTTGAGGGGTGTAGGAGAGACTGGAGGGAGTGATTACAAAAGAACATAAAGGAACTTTTTTTTTTAATGAATTAATTTATTTATATTTTTGGCTGCGTTGGGTCTTCGTTGCTGCACGTGGGCTTTCTCTAGTTACGGTGAGCGGGGGCTACTTTTCGTTGTGGTGCGCAGGCTTCTCATTGCAGTGGCCTCTCTTGTCACAGAGCACAGGCTGTAGGTGCACGGGCTTCAGTAGTTGCAGTGCGTGGGCTCAGTAGTTGTGGCTCGTGGGCTCCAGAGCGCAGGCTCAATATTTGTGGCGCACGGGCTTAGTTGCTCCACGGCATGTGGGATCTTCCCAGACCGGGGCTCGAACCCGTGTCCCCTGCATTGGCAGGCGGATTCTTAACCACTGCACCACCAGGGAAGTCCTGAGGCCCAGATTTTAAAAGGGATGTGTGTGTGTGTGTGTGTGTGTGTGTGTGTGTGTGTGTGTGTGTGATGGGATAACTGGATATCCACAAGCAAAAGTATGAAGTCAGATCCCTACCTCACACCATATATAAAGATTAACTCAAAATGGATCATGACCTAAATGGAAGAGCTAAAACTATAAAACCCTTAGAAGAAAACATAAAGGTATAATAAATCTTTATGATCTTGAATTAGAAAATGGTTTCTTAGATATGATGCCAAAGTACAAGCAACAAAAGAAAAAAATAGATAAATTGTACTTCATCAGACTTTTCATAAAAACTTTTGTGCATCAAAGGACGCCATCGGGACTTCCCTGGTGGCGCAGTGGTTGAGAGTCCGCCTGCCGATGCAGGGGACGCGGGTTTGTGCCCCGGTCCGGGAGGATCCCATGTGCCGTGGAGCGGCTGGGCCCATGGGCCGTGGCTGCTGGGGCTGCGCATCCGGAGACTGTGCTCCGTGGTGGGAGAGGCCACGGCAGTGAGAGGCCCGTATACCGCAAAAAAAAAAAGGACGCCATCAAGAAAGTGAAAAGACGACCTACAGAATGGGAGAAAATTATAAACCATATATCTGATAAAGGATTAGTTTCCAGAATATATAAAGAACTCTTACAACTCAAAAATAAAGAGACATGGGACTTCCCTGGTGGTGCAGTGATTAAGAATCTGCCTGCCAATAAAAGGGACATGGGTTCAAGCCCTGCCAGGAAGATCCCACATGCCACAGAGCAACTAAGCCCGTGCGCCACAACTACTGAGCCCATGTGCCACAACTAATGAAGCCCGTGCACCTAGAGCCCATGCTCCACAACAAGAGAAGCCACCGCAATGAGAAGGCCGCGCACTGCAATGAAGAGTAGCCCCCGCTCGCTGCAACTAGAGAAAGCCCGTGTGCAGCAAGAAGACCCAACACAGCCAGAAATAAATTAAATTTAATTAATTAATTAAAAAAAAATAAAGAGACCAATAACCAACTGAAAAATGAGCAAAATGTCTGAATAGGCTTTTCCCCAAAGTAGATATAAAAGTGACCAATAGCACATGAAAAGATGGTGAACGTCATTAGTCACTAGAGATATGCAAACTGAAACCATGAGATAACACTTTACACCCACTAGCAGAGTTATAATAAAAAAAGATAGACAATAACAAGTGTTGGTGAAGAAACTGGAACTTCATCCATTGCTAGTGCAAGTATAAGATGGCACAACTACTTTGGAAAACAGTCTGGCCTTTCCTCAGAAAGATTAAACATGGAATTATCATATACCCACTCATTGGTATATAAGCAAGAGGAAAAAACATGTCACATAAAAACTTGTATGCCAATGTTTATAACAGCATTATTCATAATAGCCAAAAAGATGAAACAACCCCAATGTTCACCAAGTGATGAATGGATAAACAAATTGTGGTATATACATACAATGGAATATTATTTGGTCATAAAAAGGAATCAATAGATATACAATGGAATATGATTTGGCCTTAAAAAGGAAGGAAATATTGAAATGCTATACAACATGGAAGAACCGTGAAGACATTATGCTAAGTGAAACAAACCAGTTGCAAAAGGACAAATACTGTATGATTCCACTTATATGAGGCACCTAGAGTAGTCAAATTCATAGAAACAGAAAGTAGAATGGTGAGTGTCAGGGGCTGGGGTGAGGGGGGAATGGGGAGGGAGTATTTAATGGACATAGAGCTTCAGTTTGGGAAAATAAAAAAGTTCTGGAGATGGATTGTGGTGATGGTTGCAGAGCAAGGGGAATGGACTTAATGTCACAGAACTGTATACTTTAAAATGATTAAAATGGGAAATTTTATGTCACATAATGTACCACAAAAAAAAAGTCAAAAAGAATCATTACTAATAAATTCTACAACATGAATGAATCTTTAAAACATTATATTAGGACTTCCCTGGTGGTGCAGTGGTTAAGAATCCGCCTGCCAATGCAGGGGACACTGGTTCGAGCCCTGGTGCAGGAAGATCCCACATGCCACGGAACAACTAAGCCCGTGCACCACAACTACTGAGCCTGCGCTCTAGAGCCCATGAGCCACAACTACTGAGCCCACACACCACAACTACTGAGCCTGCGTGCTACAACTGCTGAAGCCCGTGCGCCTAGAGCCTGTGCTCCACAACAAGAGAAGCCACTGCAGTGAGAAGCCCATGCACTGCAATGAAGAGTAGCCCCCGCTCAACGCAACTAGAGAAAGCCCACGCACAGCAACGAAGATCCAACGCAGCCAAAAATAAATAAACAAATAAATAAATTTATTTAAAAAAATTAAATTAAATGAAAGAAGCCAGTCACAAAAGACCACATAGTATAGGATTCCATTAGTATGAAATGTCCAGAACAGGCAAATCTATAGAGACAGAAAGTAGGTTAGTTGCCTGGGGCTGGTAGTCGGGGTGGGATCTGGGGGGAATGGGGAGTCACTGCTAGTGGGCACAGAGCTGCTTTTTGGGAGGGATGAAAATGTTTTAAAATTGTGCCAATGAATACACAGCTCTGTGAATATACCAAAAACCATTGTATTGTACAATTTAAATTGTTGAATTGTATGGCATGTATCTCAATAAAGCTGCTTTTTTTTTTCTTGAGGGGGTGGTGATTGAATCCTTGGATAATAATGAATTTAAAGACTGAATCGGGCTTCCATGGTGGCGTAGTGGTTAAGAATCCGCCTGCCAATGCAGGGGACACGGGTTCGAGCTCTGATCTTGGAAGATCCCACATGCCGTGGAGCAACTAAGCCTGTGCACCACAACTACTGAGACTGCGCTCTAGAGCCCGCGAGCCACAAGGACTGAGCCCTCATGCCACAACTACTGAAGCCCACAAGCCTAGAGACCACGCTCTGCAACAAGAGAAGCCACTGCAATGAGAAGCCCGTGCACCGCAAGGAAGAGAAGCCCCCACTCTCCGCAACTAGAGAAAGCCCGCGCGCAGCAACGAAGACCCAACACAGCCAAAAATAAATAAATAAATAAATTTCTTATTCTTTTTTTAAAAAAGACTGAATCAGGGAGCAGAACCATGAAGATGAAGTGTTCCATTTCTCCAGTCAGCCCCTGGAAGATAGTAGGTACCCCATAAATTAAATCCAATGGATCATTTCTAGAAAGAGGAACCCATTGCAGTTGCTGTTTTTGGAGAACCGACTAAGTGCCAGACATTGTGGTAGACACATATCAAGTCACCTAATCCTTCAACTACCCGTTTTACAGATGATATAATTGAGATTCAGGGAATTAAGGACTTTGCTCTTGGTCACATAGGAAGTTGCAGAGGTCAGAATGGGACCCAGGTCTGTCTGACTTCAAAGCTAAGGTCAAAAAATTGACCCTAAAAATTATTAATTTTATATAGAAGTTTTCAGGCTTACCCCAAAGTGTTAATATAAAGAATAATACAGTGCACACCTGTGTACGCTCACTCAGCCTAAGAAACTGAACTATCTCTTAATGCCACTGAAGTCCCCTCTGTCTCCTCCCCGATTCCATCCCTCTTCTGCCAGGCAGCCACACTGCTGAATTTGGTATTTATTGTTCCTGTACTTTTACTTTGTACGTATCTCCAAGCAATAATATAAAGTACGGTTCTGCATGTTTCTAAACTTTACATAAACAGTATTATACTGAATGTAGTCTTCTGAGGCTGCCTTTTTTTCACTATATTGTTTGTGAGATTCAGCCAAGTTGACATGTGTAGCTGTAATTTGCCCATTTCTGTTGCTGTGTAGTATGAAGTGTTCCACTGTACTGGACATTTGGGTTGTTTCCAGTTTTTCGTCATTACAAGTAGAGACACTGCAAACATTCCCATTCTTGTCTCCTAGTCCAAGACAGCGAAAATTCCTAGGAGTTTGTGTTAGTTTCCTATCACTGCTGTAACAAATTACCAAATTAGTGCCTTAAAACAACACAGATTTATTATCTTACATTTCTGGATGTCAGGAGTCTGAAATGGGTTTCACTGGGCTGAAATTAAGGTATTGGCAGGGGCGCACTCTCTCTGGAGTCTCCAAAGGAGAATCAATTTCCTTGCCTTTTCCGGTTTCTAGAGGCTTTTCCAGTTTCCTGCTCGTGACTTCTTCCTCCATCTTCAAAGCCAGCAACGTAGTGTCTTCAAATTTCTCTCTCACTCTGACCCTCCGATTTTACTGTCACACCTCCTTCTCTGATTCTGACCCTCCTGCCTCCCCCTTATAAGGACCCTTGTGAGTACACTGGCCCCACCTGGATGATCCAGGATAATCTCTCCGTCTCGAGATCCTTGATTTAATCACATCTGCAAAGTTCCTTTCACCATGGAAGGTAACAAGTTCACAGGTTACAGGGATTAGGTTGTGGACACCTTTGGGGTCTGTTATTCTGTCTACTGCAGAGGGGAGCAGCTGGGTAGTGTGATATGAACACCTCTGAATTACGAGTTTGTCAAACTGCCCTCCAAAGTGAATTGATTCTCTCTCCCACTAGCAGTACAAAAGCATTCCTGTCACTTCCCATCCTCACCAACACTTGATATTATCTGACTTTTTAATTTTTGCCAACTTGACACCTGTGAAATGTCTGGACTCTGACTGCTATGTGGTCAAGAAAGAGATGATGGTCAATGGCGCTGAATGTGAAAAAGAAGGGCCCTGGCAGTAAGAAGCAGTCCATGACCTTGGCTAGTGCAGTGCCCTTGGAGTGGTGGTGGTGGGGGGGCGGTGAAGTCAGACTGAGTCAAGGAATAAGGGGGGGTGGGGGTGGGTATGAGGAAATGGATGCAGGGAGTACAGAGTCTAGATGGTATGTTAGTAGGCTTGGACTGCCATAACAAAATACCACACACTGGGTGGCTGAAACAAAAGACACCTATTTCTCATAATTCTGGAGGCTGGAAAGCCCAAGATCAAGGTGCCAGCAGATTTGGCTTCTGGTGAGAGCTCTCTTCCTGGTTTGCAGACAGTGGCCTTCTAGCTGTGACCTCACACTGGTAGAGAGAAAAAGAACCTTGATCTCTTTTCCTCTTCTTATAAGGGCACTAATCCCATCATCAGGCCCCATCCTCATGACCTCATCTAAACCTAATTACCTCCCAAAGGCCCCACGTCCAAATATCATTACCCTGGGGTTAGGGCTTCGACATATCAGTTTTGCGGGGGAGTACTCAGTTCCTAACAGGGTACTTTCAAAATATTGGGTGGGGGTGGTGAAAGGGAGGTATCAGTCTAAAGGCAGAAATTAAAGGTGAAAGAGACAGAGAAAGAAAGAGACATAACTACCACAGTGGGGGAGGCATCCTGGAGGGGCAGGTGAAGGTGAGACCCATAGCAAGGGTACCTGGGCTGGCTTTGGAATGAGGGGAGGCTCCTCCACCTGGAGGAAGGAGAGAAGAAAGGGCACTGGGGCAGGTGCAGAGAAGATCCAAAGAGGTGGGGCAGGAAGTGGCAGAAGCTCTCCCATGTGATGGGCAGTGGAGTCACCTACTGAGGGGGCAGGAGTGGGTGTAGGAGTTCTGAGGAGTGTGGGGAAGTTTCACAGGGGCCGTTGTGGGATTCCACAGGGGGCCCACTGGGCTGAACAAAGGGGGATTGGGGACGAAGAGGGGACAAGCCAAGGCAGGAGCTCCCATCAGATCTCACCAGGGCCTCTCAGCGTGAAGACTGCCTCTTGCCTGGCCAAAGGAGGGCCGGACAGGGGGAGTGTCTAGGAGACCCCTGGAAGCTTAGTGGAAACAGTGGGTCTGAAGGACGCAGACCAGAACCAGGGAGATCATAGCCAGGAAAATGGGAAGTGTGGAAGAGCCCTTGATAATACCCAGGACCGTGGTGGAGGGACATCAGGGACTGCGGGGCACACAATGCTGCCTGGGGAGGTAGAGAGGGCTTCCTGGAGGTGGTGATGTTCCAGCTGAGCCTTGAAAAGGAAAACCAAATTTCACTTGCCATAAAAATGTGGAAGAAGTGTTGCCTTCACAGTCTATCAGCAAGTCTGTCCTACCCCACTCCATCAGTTTTGTCTCTTTCTCAGACATCTCCACCACACCCCCTGTGCTCTGGCTGGATTGGGAGAGTCCTTGTTGGGCACTTTCAGCTTCTATGCCTTGGCTTATGGACTTCTCTTTGGTTTCACTATTTTCTCCTTCAACTTCAGAACTCCTGTTCATCCCTCAAAACCCAGCTCAAATGTCACCTCTGCTGGTGAGCCTTTCTGTGCCCTGGTGCCACCTTGGTGCCTTATTAGTAGTGTGGTGAAGTGGAAAAAGTTCACTCACTACTGTTTGATTTTAGACAGGAGACAATCTCTGAGTGTCTGTTTCCTGACAATGGCACTGGCCAAGCCTAGTTGTGAAGATAAGGTACATGACATCCTCAGGCATCACATGGAACTCACAAAGGAAGACATCGAGCCATGACACCCACCATTCTGTCTTGTACTAAAGTAAGCTGAGTGAGAATGTGACTCTGCCTTAATCCATGAGCTCTTAGAGGGTAGAGACAATGCCCTGACAGGGCCCAGCCCAGTGCCCAGCATGGAGGCATCGTGTGTTCCGTGGACACTGCACATACAGGAAGAACTGAGATTGTCTGTCATTTACTTGTAATGTGACTTTGGGGAGGTGACATCATCTCTGAGAATCTGTTCCTTCATCTTTAAAATAACAGTAACTTGTATTAGGTATTCATTTAACTACAGGTAAGGGACTCAATTCACTACCTCTAATCCTCACATTGTGTTATCATCATCCTATTTTATGGAAAGGAAAACTGAGGCTGGGGGAAGTGAATGACTTGTCCAAGTTAGCAGCAGGCAGGGGCTCCTGGCACCCGGCCAAATTCAGAAAATTGTGCGAATTCACGGGGTAAATGTGAAATAGCCTTGCAAACTGTAAAGGCCTGGGGTGGGAGAGTCCGTGCCTGGGGTCGTGGTGAATGATGGCCGGGAGGAGAGGAAAGGAGAGGCGCCTTAGATATCCGGACGGCGTGAGGAGGATGGGTTGCCAGGCGATCTGCGGATGCGGGAGGCGCGGCAAGGCGCGGCTCGGCCGGGGTGGGAAGAGGGAGCGGCCTGCCCCCTCCCCATCCCACCCCCAGCCTCCGCGCCGCGGCCCCTTTAAGAGCGGGCGGGGCGCCCTCTGGCGGCGGAGCGGCGCGCGCTGCCGGAGCCAGAGCCCCAGCCGGATCCCGGAGCCGGCCCAGATACCTAACTCTAACCCTAAACCTAATGCTTACCCGAAGCCTTACACTAACCCATGCCCTAAT
>NW_006796716.1:2015284-2056901 GCF_000442215.2 Lipotes vexillifer | reverse complement strand
GGCGGAGCCGCCCCCGGGGGAGGGGGCGCCCTGAGCTGGCCTGGGGCGGGTGGGGCGCCGGAGACCCAGGGAAGCGCCCGTGCACCCCCGGGATGTCCGCGAGGCGTGTCCTACAGCGGCTGCTCCAGGGAGGTGTGTTCCGGGGGGCGGGGGGCGGCTGTTTGTGGGGGCCCTGGCTCACACACCCACGTCTGTAGGGCCAGAAAGGGGAGGCGCCTTAAATGGGGAGAACTAGGGGCCTGTGTGACACCTGGGGGGCCGTTGGGAGGGCTTCCGTGGTCTGGGGGTGTAAGAGGGGGCTTTGTGTCTTCCGGTGGGGAGGGGTACTGAAAGCTGAGGCGTGTATTCCATAGGCCACCATAAGAGAAAGTTGTATATTTCACAGGAGATAGGCCCGGGCTGGTTGTCTGCGGGGGGGCAGAAAGGGAACGTGTACATTGGAGGGAGGCAGGCAGGAGGGGCGTGTGCATCCTATAGGGGACAGATGGAGGGTAGTGCGTTCTCCAGGGGCAGGGAGTGGAGGCTCGGCCCGCCTAGTAACAGAAGGAAATAGCGTTCTCCAGGGCCAGGAAAGAAAGGGGTCTGCTTTCTGCAAGAGAAGGAAAGCTGGGAGCAGGTGCTAGGGGATCAGGGAGGAAAAGGGGGTGTGTATTCCTTGGGGTGTGGGGATTCCACTGGAGGGCAGAGGAGGGGGGGGGAGGGAAGAGAGGGGGGTTTGAGGGGGTGCTGTGCAGGGACAGGGTGAAGACATCACTGGAGAGTAAGAGCAGGGGGTGGGAGTGTTTTCGGCACAAACACCTGAGGAGGAAACAGACAAAGGCCTGGAATGAGAGGGAAGCTGCCCATGCATGGAAAATGGGACAGAGGAGGGAGGGGGACTCCTCGGGGACCTGAGCAGACATATTAATTGAAAATTAAAAATTAACTAACATTTGTAGAGGCCTTCGTAGTTTTCCTCACTTAAGTCTCACAACAACCCTATAAGGTAGATGTTTTTAGCTCACTTTGTGGAAGAGGAAACTGAGGCAAAGCGGGGTCTGGGCTCTTATCGTTCCTCCACCTGTTGGCTCGCCATCCTTAGATTGGGGTGCTTTCGCCTTGGCCCGTGGGCACTGTCGCCCACGGTGGCAGTAGGTGGCCATGGGCAGACTCCCTGAATGGGCCTCTGGGCTCTTCCCTGCCGGCAGTTCCAGGGCCTGCAGCTGGAGCGCGAGGCATGCCTGGCCTCCAACTACGCTCTAGCCAAGGAGAACCTGGCACTGCGGCCCCGCCTGGAGATGGGCCGCGCTGCCCTGGCCATCAAGTACCAGGAGCTTCAGGAGGTGGCCGAGAGCTGTGCAGACAAGCTGCAGCGACTGGGTGAGGGACGGCCGGGAGAACTGCCTGGGGTGGGGGGCAGCTGGCCATCTGGCTGGGTGGCCCTTGGGAAGTGCCAGGCTCTGAAGGTTGGGACTTGGGCAGACCTATTCCCCAGGCAAGTTTGAGGGGTGCTACTGCTGGAAAATTACCCAGTTGGGAAGGTGAGCAGTCGATGCGTAGAGCTGGGTTCGAGAGGCCAAAATGGGGCCGAAAACCCAAGGGCCTGGGGTGCTCTAGGAGACAAAGCCCCTGCTCCCTCTTTTGCACTAGGACTGGGGGGAGGAGCATAAATGGATCCGGCGGGGCGTTGTGCAGATGAGGAAAGTGAGGCTCCAGAGAGGGGAGGGGAAGCGTAGAATCACACACAGGGTCAGTGAGAGTCAGGTCTGGGCCCTGGGGCTCTGGTCTGTCTGCCCTGGGTGACAGGCCCTGAGGGCAGGGGCTAATTCACTCTGTCCCTCTGTGGCCCTCAGAGGAGAGCATGCACCGCTGGAGCCCCCACTGCGCGCTGGGCTGGCTGCAGGCTGAGCTGGAAGAAGCTGAGCAGGAGGCGGAGGTGAGAAAAGGGGCAGTTGGGCCTGGGGACCGGGAGGGGGGCCCCATCCTATCATCACCCCCCTCCCCTCAATTCTTACATTGCAGGCTTGAGAGCCCCCCTTCCAGGAAGCCTGCCCTGAGTGCTTGGCTCCCAGGAGTGCCCGCTGCATTGCTGTCCGCACTGGACACAAGGCCCACCGTCCCCACCTGTAACTTTTCCCCCAACTTCCTGTGAACATCTCAGGGCAGCTTAGGCTGGGTCTACAGAGGAGCTGGGACAGATGTCTCAGTGCTGGGTTGGGAGCACGGTGCTCAGTGAGTTGAAGAGGTGGAGGAGGAGGGCCCTGGCCCTGATGAGAGACACCTGTCTACTTAAAGTGTGTCTCCATCTCTGATCCCGCCTCATCCCTGGCCCAGCAGGTCTGGTGATAGTAAGGAAATCAAGGCTTGAGAGTAGAGGACGTTCATCCTCAGTCATTCAGCAAGTGGCAGGCCCAGGCTGGAACTCAGGTGCCCCATGTCCGAGCTGTGGGTGGTCGCCATAGGGAGGGATTCAGGGTGGGAGAAGAGAGGACCAGCCCTCAGTCTTTGGTCATGTTCCTCCCAAACTGTCCTTTCCCTCCTGTCCCAGGAGCAGATGGAGCAGCTGCTGCTGGGGGAGCAGAGCCTGGAGGCTTTCCTGCCCGCCTTCCAACGAGGCCGTGCCCTGGCCCACCTGAGGCGGACCCAGGCGGAGAAGCTGCAGGAGCTGCTGCGGCGCCGGGAGCGGTCTGGCCAGCCAGCCCCCACTGCTGCTGCGGATCCCCCCAAATCCTTCCCCGCTGCTGCTGTCCTGCCCACTGGGGCCACCCGGGGGCCACCAGCAGTGCCCCGGAGCCTGCCCCCCTTGGACTCCCGCCCAGTGCCCCCGCTGAAGGGCTCCCCCGGGTGCCCTCTAGGCCCAGCCCCTCTGCTGAGCCCTCGGCCCTCGCAGCCAGAGCCCCCCCACCGGTAGGATCCAGGGTATGGCTCCCCACTGGGGGGCCCAGACAAACTTGACACGTGGCTCCTTCTCCTCCCCCACCGCCGGGGTAGGGGGAGGGGCAGGCCCCTCCCCCTGGCCCTAGGCAGGCCCTGGCCCCGGAGGCTGAACTGGGGAGGAGGGTCACCTGGAAGATGCCCAGAGAGAGGGCCGGGAGTGGGGTGGGCAGGGTATTATGCCTCTGCCGCTGAGGAAACTCCACCTTTTTCTCCCCGGCTGGGGCCTCCCGGGTGATGAGCCAGCCCCAGTGAAAGAACTTTACTCATGGGGGCCTGGGAAGTTGCCCACTTCCTTCAAGGGCCCTGCCTAGGGGGCCTATCACCCCCTGCCACTCCACTAGGCTTGCACAATGCCAAGGCTGACAGGAGTGTTTTCCATCATGTCCTGAGCCTACCTTTCCCCCAGTTCTGGGGTCCACCACCTAGGAGCCAGGTGGTCAGGCCCCACTCATGCTCCAGACCCTGGGGCAAGGTAGGCCAGGGGCTTCTGACCTGCACCAGGTGAGAGTGGGCCCTCCCCCGGAAAGACCATTCTGTATTTTTCTGTCCCCGTCTCCTTAGAATGGAAACTTTTTGAGGGCAGGTCCTTGTCTTTGTATGTTCTGTCCCCAGCCCCGCCTCCCAGGGGCCGTCAATAAATGTGATGATGAGGATGACGATGCTGCCTGACTCCTCTCTGCTCCCTCATCCAGCCACTCTGCTGTTGCAGCCTCCACATCTCAGCTCCTGTGCTTCCTACTCTTGAGATGCCCTCCTTTCCTCTCTGCCCATCCAAAGCCTGGCTGTCCTTCAGGTCCAGCACTGCTTCTGCCTCTTCCATGAAGCCTTTTCTGATTACCAACCCATGGGAGTCTTCCCTAACTCTTAAACTCCCAGCACTTCTGGCCAGAAGCACACTCTGCTCCATCACAGTTCTCCAACTGCCTCACCTGTATGCACCTTCTTTTCCTGGGTGGCCTGTAAGCCCCATCAGGATGGTACCTGCTCCTTCTCTGGCCTGCCAAATGACCACCCCCACTGAGTGATGGAGAGGGTTCTATAGGGCGGAAGCTACCTGTCTTCAGCTCGGGTAAACATTAGGTGGCCAGCTTGGCTGATGACTGTGGACAAGAAGATGAGAGAGTGGGAATACGTCTTGGATCAGCTTAGGTCAAGTCTAATGAGATGAAGTTTGGCAGGAAGTCACAGAAGGTCCTGCAGGTAAGAGAGGACAGTCAGAGTGCTGGAGAAGCTGACGTCATCTTGGCCCATGTTAGTGGGGCCACAACCATCTAGAATGAGGCAAGTGCTGGTTTGGCTTTACTTTTTACTGAAGTTTTAAACTCTAAGGGAACCCCAAAACAGCACCTTTGAAGTATAATGAGAAAGAGGATTGGGGCTAAGTCCCCTATGGAACAGTTGAGGGATCTGTTTTACATACAACTATGTGATGGCTAGCCTCTGAGTCTCTAAAGGACTGTTTCACATAGAGCAAGACGTTAGTGTCAAGACCAATGGGTAGAAACCACTGGGAGCCAGATTTTGGCTCAGTATGAGGCTCTTGATGCACAGATGCTGCGGCTGGTAGGCTGGTCCCCATCCCTAAAGATGAGTGAGCAGCACCTGAGTGACTGCTGATGAGCTCTTAAGAAATACAGGCAATAGTTAGAGGGACTGGCCCATCCGAGCTTTTAGAAGCCCAAGTCCAGTCGGATTCACCCCCAGCACGGGCAAAGCACTGACAGTGCCCACTGGAGAAGCTTCATCCCACAGTGGCCGTGGTTCTCCTGCTCTCACTGCTAGCACTTGACGTGCTGGAGACAAGGGACGCTGGGGAGGACACCAGGTGCCTTCCTGAGATGACAGAAGACTGAACAGCCCCAGAAGACCTCCCACGTTCTCCACACAGCCTGGGGCAAGCCGGGCCCCTGTCGGCCTGGCCTCCCACTCTGGTCCATGCTTCTAGGGAGTTTTTCGTTTGTAACCAAAAGGAAGAAGAGCTAATGGTGGTCATGCCTGAGCCTCCCTCCACTATTGTGAATTGGGGAGCAGCCTCTACAAGGCAGAGGCTAATGTCCACAGTCTGGTTCAGCCTCCCCTCCCCAGGGCAGGTAAGAAGAGGAGGAAGGAATGACCCAGACAAGGGAGGGACTGGGAAGGGAGAAAAGTATTACCATGAGAACCAGATGGGGTCCTTCAAAAGGCCTTCCACACCCCTCACCTTCCTCAAGAGCTCAGACTCGGTTTTAGAGCACGCAGGGAGTGAGGCCCTCTGTATTCAGCTCCAGCATGAAAAACACCAAAGACCTGAGGCAGGTGGGTATAGATACCACCAGAGTGGAATGGGCCTAGTTCTGGGCCATGGGAAAGGCTTAGAGTTGGATGGTTAATAAACTTGATTAACCCCTCTGCTTGAAGGTACATGGAATATTCTGGAAAGTTCCAGGCAGTCTGGGCTCTCCTGCCAGATCACTTCTGGAACTTTCTATTTCCAGGTCTGGGGTCGCAGGGAATGCTCCTGGCTATAATCCTCTGTGAGAGAGAGTAAACTTGAGGTAGACCCTCAAGGGGCCCATGAGAAAGGTCCTACCTATCGCAGGCCACCAGTGCTTTTACAAACCAAAACCAAAAAATTGCCCAAAGGGCTTCTCTCATGGCTCAGTGGTTAAGAATCCACCTGCCAATGCAGGGGACCCAGGTTCGGGCCCTGGTCCAGGAAGATCCCACATGTGGCGGAGCAACAAAGCCCGTGTGCCACAACTGCTGAGCCTGTGCTCTAGAGCCCGCGAACCACAACTACTGAAGCCCCCGTGCCTAGAGCCTGTGTTCTGCAACGAGAAGCCACTGCACTGAGAAGCCTGCACACTGCAACGAAGAGTAGCCCCCACTCGCCGCAACTAGAGAAGCCCACACACAGCAACGAAGACCCAACACAGCCAAAAAAAAAAAAAAATTGCCCAAATAACAAAACTGTCACTCCTTTTTGATAAAAACAAGGTGTTCCTCCCCCTCAAGAAAGTCTATGTGAACCTCCTTGTTTGGAAATCACTAGCTTCTGCATATTTTCCTAAGCCTCCCACCTTGTTTTCCAAATTTGAAACATAATAACATTAAATGTACGTTTGTGTGTGCCTGCTAATCAAGGCTTACTGAGCTCAACCTTTTACCACTGAATCATGTGGTCACTGCAAAGCCATGGCTAAGAACTTGCCCCTGACCTCCCAGGCTAGAGAGAATATGATGGTTTCCAAGAGACCAAGTTGGACTAGCTGAGGGTTTATCCCAATTTATACAAGGATTTTACACAAAAGATTGAGTGCAGGAATTGGTGTTATTGTACCAAGGGACCTCTGGCTTTGTTTGGGACCTTGCCACTGCTGTACACCTCTCAAAAGATTCTTCTTGTCCCACAATGAAAATAAGACTTACACTCTGCCTCCCTGCATAAAGTGTGAGCTCTTTTAATAACATAGGAGGCAACCTAGGGACCTGCAAATTCAAATGCCTGTAGGGCCAGAAGGTTACAGTGCAAAGCAGCTCTGTTTCCACAAAGTACACCCTCCCCCATTTTCCTGGAAATGCATGATTCCCCCCCCTCCTTTTTTTGTTTTTCCTCTTAATAGACATGGGATACAGAGAGAGATTTCTCTACTAAGAGCAAAATGGTGCAAGTGTGTGCATCATGGCCTCTGACACATCCCCTCTGCTGGTGAAGAATGCAGGGGACCAGGGAGCAAGGTCCAATCTGAAAGGCAGACCTTACAGCTTCTCCCAGGCGGTCATGAAAGTATGGTAGGAAGCTCAATGGTGGCACATTTTCTCACTTTTTTGAGAGGAGTCAGAAATCTAGACTTTTATGCAAAGTCTTCCAAATTTTGAATATTGCCTAAAGTTAAGACACTGTGCTAGCTGCAGCCAAACGCTGTGTGCAGGTCAGCTGTGGCCTGTGAACCACGAAATCTCGGTCAGTTCTTCATCCTCTGGAAACAGGCCTTCTTTTGTCTAGCAGCAGTCCCCTCCCAGGACCGAGGATGTGAATACTGACAGGGCAGAGGCAGGATGGGAGGGCCAACCCACCTCAAGACTAGCGACGGAGCCCCAGGTTTGTATATAGCCTTAAGGGACAGTGGCGAGATGGCTAGATCCATAGTGACACCAAGACCTTACAACAGATGGTGAAGGTGAGCTCTCTGCTTCTGGGGGATGAGAGCACCTAGCAATCCCTAGCATATGCAAGTTCATGAGGTCCAGACTCAGGTCTTGCTATCACCCTAAAACACTAACAGAGGGACCCCAGCTGCTTTGCACAAACCCAATGGCCCCCAGGGCTCCAAGCCTGGCCTGAGAGCCAAGCCGCTGAGGGCAGGCAAGGCGCGCCTTCTACAGTCCTGCTCAGAGGCAGGAGACAGTGTGTGACCTCATCACAGGGCTGAGGAACTGAGAGGGCAAAGGCCAGGAGAGCACACTGAATTCCAGAGAGTGAAGTAACACCGCTACTTACCAGCTGTCCCTTCTCTCAGCCTCCCTTCATGGGATCTGGTGACATTCCTGGAAGCCCAAAGGCCCGAGACAAGACCCTTACTCCTCGCCATTTTCCATAAGCAGGTGTGGTGGCCACTCACTTGGGCTCCACCCTTGGTGTCTCAGCTTCAGGCTGTGGCTATAATGGATGGAGATATATATACATGGTCAGTAATGACCACCAGACAACTCACTGGCCTAAGGTAGGCTATTCTTATTCATCTTGGCTCATGCTGAGACCATTACAGAAGGCAAGGCGCACTCAGCGAATGAAATGCCAGAACCGCAGAAGGAAGCAAGAAATCTTACTCCTTCAGCACTGGGATGTGTAAAGGATCTTTTCACCCAGCAATAAATAAAGGACAATGGAGGGGTAAACAGTTAGGCTCAGGAGGAATAAAATGAAGTCCTGATCAAGCCCAAACACAATATCACAATTGCCTAGACATGTACACCTTTGATTCCTATCCTCTTGTCCACGTCGCCCCATTTAGGATCTGTGTGTGCCGCTCACTCAGCCTGGCACTCTACTTCGCGCCTTACCCAATGAGCACAGCATGGAGCAAGCTGGGCCCCTCTTGTCCAAAGTCTCTCTTCCTAGGTCCAAACTTATAGTTTTGTTTCAGTTTGTGACCAAAGGGAGAAAAGGGACTGAAGCTGACCATGTCTCAGCCTTCCTCCTCTATCAGGAACTGGGAAGCAGCCCCTAGAAGGCAGGGGCTAATGTCCATGGCCTGGTTTAGGCTCTCCTCCCCAGGGCAGCTAAGAGGCTGAGAAAGGACAACTGCAGGGGGGCCAGAGAGGGAGAAATGATTTAACAGGAACCAGCTGGGGAGGGTCCTTCAAAAAGCCTCCCACACATCTGCCCTCCCATGAAGAGCCCAGATTGAGTTTCAGAGATGGTAGGGAGTGGGGTTTCTCAGAGTTTAGCGTTGGCCTAAAAAAACCAAAGGCAGGCAGGATAGCACTATAGAATAGAGTGGTCCTAGTTCTAGGCCTAAGGAGAAGCTTAGAGTTGGATGATTAATAAATTTTATTGACTACCCTGTTTGGAGTTGCATGGAATGTTCCAGAAGTTTCACAGAGTCTGGACCCCACTACTCCAAACCTTCTGGGTCTACCTCCATGTTCTGCGGCCCGAGGGAATGTTCTTCACTGTGATCTTCACTGAGAGAAAACAAACTTGAGAGATCTATGTCAGAGCCCATGAGAAAGATCCCAGATTATCACAGACCACTAGTGCTTTTACAAACAAGACCCAAAAGAACCCCAACCCCATTTGATCGAAACTTTGATAGAATCTTGCCCCAAGGACACTCTGTTATGCCCCAACTCCTTGGTTGAGAATCATCAGCCTCTGTACCTTTTACTAAGCTTCACTTCCTGCAGTTTGTGTTTTGAAAAGACTTTCTCTCTTGTTTTCCAGATATGAAACATAATAACATTAAATGTTCTTTTTTAAAGTACATATGCCCTTGCCCCCAAACCAAGGCTCCATGAGCCCAGCATGTCTGAACCAGAGTAGGCTTAAATCTTTACTACTGAATCATATGGTCACTGCAAAGCTACGACTAAGAGTTTGCCCCCAACCTCCAAGGCTAGAGAAAACAGAATGGTTCCCAAGAGACCAAGTTGCACTAGCTATGGGTTTCTCCCAATTTATCCAATGACCGCCACGAAAGATTGAGTGCAGGAATTGGTGTTAATATAGCAAAGCACCTCTGGCTTTGTTTAGAACCTACTTAGGTCCTTACCTTTGTAGAAGGTCTCCTGCAAAGGTTTTCCTATCCCACAGCTTTATGCTCCACAGTACATACCTGAGTATCTACCATCTCACAGCTAAGCCACACCCCACATGCAGTGATTCACGGTTAAGAGAACTGAAAGAGGAAACAAACAACAACCAAAAAACCCTAAGCCAGCTCTGAATAAGGAAGTACATTTCCATCCTGTGCCTCCTGTCACTCAACAGTCTGGTCTACTCAAACCCCCCCCAATTCCCACAGCTTCAAGTAGCCACGTTTCAAGGACTTGGCTTGTAGGACCTGCGATAAGCACTGCCAGCAAAACAGGAGGCTGGGCCACCCCCAGGTGACTCAAAACTCCCAGTTTGTTGCTCTATTTTTGGGAAGGGAGGAGCTGCAGTTAGCAATGGGGCTGGCTGGTCAAGGGATGACCAGGTCCCGGGCACAGTGTCCCAAGGACAAACCTGACTCTACTGGCACTATATATATATATATATATATATATATATATATATATATATATATATATATATATATATATATATATTTTTTTTTTTTTCCCCCCCCTGCTGCTGCAGCATGTGGGATCTTAGTTCTCCAACCAGGGATTGAACCCGTGCCCCCTGCAGTGGAAGCATGGAGTCTTAGCCACTGAACCACCAGGGAAGACCCTGGCATCATACTTTAATCACTGAGCCTATTAGAACATGGATAATCAAGTGTGACAAACCGAAAGAGAGCAAACGATTTGCTCCTCTGCCATCACGCCCACAGAGTAACCTCTTTGAGGTCATACATTAGATAAGCATGGGCACAGGAAGGCTCATTCCTTATGCTCATGACCTTGCTTTCTTTCCCACTCACACTCACCAACAACAGAAGGCGGAGTGGGGTCTGACCACCAAAGAATGGCCAGGTTCCCACAGATCACATCCTTACCCTACACTGGGTCTCACCTGTGGCTTGGGGAACTCACAGAAAGACAAGTTTCTTATCACCCCAGAATTTTTCTTTTGGCAGTCACAATTGGTCACACTGCACGTTTCAAGGTTACAGAGGAGCCCCATGCTACACACGTGGGGCAGGAGCAGACGAGTCTTGCTCGGAGCTTTACAGGAAAGCCACAGCAAGTGTTCCAGAAATTGACAACATCTGGAAGCAGGCACCCCAGGGCCTCCAGGAAACCCCTCACTCTCGGGCTTTCGGGACTCCTCATTGGGAGCCTTTTTCTTGGGCATCAAAAAGCCTCCTTTTCTGGACCAGAGGGGTAGGGATATGCAGGTCAATGGCTAAGCTGGCCGGGTGGGGAAGGGAAAGGGGAGAGCAGTTCCTTCGGACCCCAGTAGAGGTAGACAACAGTAGACAATGGAGGCAACGGGTTCAAGAAGACAGGAAAGGCCGTTTTCTTGGGAGTGGAGGGGCGGTGGCGCGGCTGCTCCACTTCCCTCCGCTCTCCGATTAAAAACGAAAACCCATGATGATGAAAACTGTGAGCAGAACCACGAATAAAGCCATGTCTCGGGTCTCGTCCCAGCGTAAGCCTTTCTTGGCCCGGTCCTCCCGCTGCTTGCGAAGGGCCTCCTGCCGGGCCCTCAGGCGCCGCTCGCGCTCCAGCTGCTCGCCGTAGTGCGCCTGGTAGAAGGCGTCAAAGTCGAACATGGTGCGGTTGGCTCCCGACGAGGCCTGACCGCGGCCCTGGGTCCGAGAGGCAGGCGGCTGGGTGCGGGGCGAGTCGGGGTCGGCGGCGGGCGTCTTGGAGGGCCGGACCCCGGGGCCGCGCAGGTCCTCGTCGCTGAGCAGGCCGCGGTCATACTTGCGACGCAGGATGGTACTGCCCAGCACCACGTAGGCCTGGGAGATGCGCGTGAAGCGCTCGGCAGCCTCGGCGCTCCCGGCGTTGCGGTCCGGGTGGTAAAGGAAGCTCTGCCGGTAGTAAGCCGCCTTGATCTGCGCCTGCGTGGCCGTGGAGGGGACGCCGAGCAGCTCATAGAGCGCCATGCGCGAGTACGGGCCGTCGCTCCGGGAATAAGTTCTCGCTTCTAGGCCCTGGCCCAATCCCAAGTTTTGTGGAACCCCCCGGGCCTGCCACAACCTCCACAGTAACAGCCGTGACCACCTCACATCGCGCTGGGCGGCCATCTTGAATGAGTCAGGCGGGCGGTGCAAGATGAACTGGCCAATGGGAGGCGTGCGTTTTTCGCATCCAGTCGGCCCTTGTAGCCAGTCGAGTAAAAGAGAAGGCGGGGAGATGGGTGGAGCATGCGTATTACGAGGCGGGCGCCAGGCCGAGGATATAAAAGCCGGACTCCCGGAGCAAGTCGCGCGAGTCTTGTTGCTGAGGCGTGGGGATGGCGTCTCGTGGGCAGAGACCCGAGCACATTGGGCCTCCGGAGCTGGTGAGGCCTGTGTTCCGCGGACACCCCTCTCTCCTCTTCTGGGGCCTCCGCGTCTTGATTTCTTCCTCGACTCCCCACCCTTTTTTTTTTTCTCGTCCCTGCAGTTTTACGACAAGAATGAAGCGCGGAAATACGTGCGCAAGTAAGTGGAGCCTGGATGTTACGAGGCGTCGGGGGTCGGGAACCGGCAAGTTGCCCTGGTTGCGGAGGTTGCTTGGAAAGCACGCAGAATTTGCGGGTGGGGGGAAGGAAGAGACCTGAGTTGATTCCATTTTTGACACTGGAAGAGTCAATTTTAAACTTTCGAATGGGTCTCGGTAACCTTAGCATCAGAATGGGAGGGATCACGCCTACTTTCTCTCATACGACAGCTTATTTTAAGCATGTGATAAAACAGGTAGGACGCAGTGGAGATGTGTAAGGGATCAGTGCTGTTGGGGGGGAAGGAAATAATATTCATGGAATGCTTACTGTACGCCGCAGTTTACATTATCTCAGTGAATCCTTAGGACAGCTGTTGGTAGAGTATCTGAATTTCATAGAGGAGAGTTTTTTGTATAATTATGAAGTTAGTTAACAGATGTCGGCTAGAGCAAGAACTTCCAAACCTTTTTTTCCGATACAGTATTCTGTAAGAAAGTTCTGCAGATACCTCTTTTCTCTTTTTTGTTCAAATTGGAGTATCAGACAGAGTCAGCAAAAACCCTTTGGTCAGTTGTCATTAGGTAGCAAATAGAAACATTTTTCCAGTTGCAGAGCCCTGTGTTAGGCATTTTGAAAACTGGTACGTGTGACTCTCCCTGGATCTTGGGAAAGCCAGATACACTCTAGACCTCTTCTGTTCAATATGGTAACCAGTAGTCATCAGCCGTCTATTGAAACATCTTTAATCTGATGCACTTCATGTGAAGAAAACGTAAAATGCTTTATTGTTTTTTATGTTATGTATTGAAATGATGTTTTGAGTATACTGGATTAAATAAAGTGTAATATTGAGTATGTTGGGTTAACTATTACTACAGCTGACTTTACATATTTAATTTCTTTTTAAACGTAGCTTCTAGAATGTCCCCAGTGGCTTGCGTTATGTTTCTCATGGACAGCACTGCTATAATTCTTATTGTGTCTTCACCCTTCTATATGGGAGTAGCTACAGTGGATAATTCTTCTAGAAGACATGTATTTAAGTAATACAATGTCAAAGCCTGGTAGAGTTGAAAATACCCAATGGTTGGTCATTAGATAAATGATTTGTTAACTTCACATTAGCTCTGCAGCTACTACAGTTTTAATTTGTGTCAGAACAAAATAACACGTTGTATTACATGGACTTTTGGGGTCACTTTTAAATAGTTGTAGTCCAGTTTGTTGACCGGGAAAGAGTACCTCAGGATGATTGTTCCTTTTTCTCTTTCTTTGGCTTTTCTTGGTCTAGGTGAGGTTTTAGCCCAGAACTCCTTTACCACTTGCTTGTGTTTCTGCCTTTTTATAGCTCACGGATGATTGATGTCCAAACCAAGATGGCTGGGCGAGCGTTGGAGCTCCTCTGTCTGCCTGAGGGTCAGCCTTGTTACCTGTTGGATATTGGGTGAGATCCTGGGGCTCAGTTTAGATAGTCCAGGTAGGTGGTGGGATGTCTTTGCTACTCACACTGTTGAGTCCCAATTTGATTGTGTCTTCCAGCTGTGGTTCTGGGCTGAGTGGAGATTACCTCTCAGATGAGGGGCACTACTGGGTGGGCATTGACATCAGCCCTGCCATGCTGGGTAAGTATGTCCTATTTAGCACTGGAGTGGACTCCTCTGCATGAGTATGGAACAGTGATGCAGATTGATTCCTCACCTACTCTTCTGCAATGTAGATGCGGCCTTGGACCGAGACACGGAGGGAGACCTGCTTCTGGGGGACATGGGTCAGGGCATCCCCTTCAAACCGGGCTCCTTTGATGGTTGTATCAGGTGAGAGTCTTCAGGTCCTGCTTTTAGTCCTGCAGGCCAGTGCTTCCCAAACCTGGCTGTGCAGCAGAATCACACAGAATACTTAAAAATACACATCCCCCAGGATTTTCAGATGTATAAGGTCAGAGCAAGGCCCCCCAAATATGTATTTTTTTGTATTTCAAAACTACTCCTGTGATTATCTTGCACTGCCAGATTCAGGCACCATGGTATAAGTTTCTCTGCTATGTGTGTGTGGGGTGTGTGTGGGGGTCTTCTGAGCCTCTAGAAGCCACTTTGTGGGTCCCAGCAGCCATCTTGTTGACTTCTTTTCAAAGGACTTTGTAGTGGAGAGTGGCCCCAATTGCTCCAATCTCTTCGGTGGCTTAGGAGTCCTTTCTGTGGCGTCAGGTTCAAGTTTTGAATGTGTACGTAGTACTTTGATAACAGATCTTAGAACACTGAAATTACAGTTAGAAACGTGAAGTTGTTCTTTGTTTTCTGTAGTAAGTTCTGTTTAGTATTTGGTTTAGTGTTTTGTTGGTGGGGTGGAGGTAGGGGCTAGGGTAGGAAGTCATAGTTTAATCATTACCTGGGGGAAGACCTCCTGTGATAATAGATTGAGCTGTAGCGATACACAGTAGGAATCTGGGTGAGGAGTACAAATCTGGATTTGAAGTTGTTTTTTAGGATATGGGATTAGCTTACATGTGGTAACAAAACAGGAGGGGAGAAAAAACATTTCAGAGATAGCAATTGCTTTTTAGTAATGATCAGGTGAGATGTTCTAAGCTGCAGAAAACCAAAGGCCAGCAATTTGGTCTTGTATATTTCAGGGGTAAATAGTCATTTTTAGTTTGTTTTTAAGAGGAAGGGTGGTATGGCAGGCTTTTTCTTTTCAACATTTGTTACCTGCAAGAAATTGTCCGAGGTGCTGTGCTGTTTGTGGAAATAAAGGTCCCTGTTTTTAAGACTCCATGGTTTTTTAGGTGCTATAAGATGTGGACCAAGTTACTAAACGTGTGCCCCAGTGTGGGGTGTGTACTAGGGAATCATGGGACCCACCAGAGTTATGAAGAGAAGTAAGAGCACAGGAAAGCAGGAGGGGCCGGGGCTGGGCCCTGAGGTTGGGAGGAATTTGGATAGTCAAGGAGAGGGTCTCAGAGTGAAGGAACAGTGTGAGCAAAGGCACAGAAGTGGGTGGGGAAAGGAGTCTCATAGATGTAGAGGAATGAGAAATTCTACAGAAGATGAGATTGTGTGGGGTCAGTTCCTAGAGGCTTTTAACTCCATCCTGAGAAGTTTGGGTTTTACTCAGTAGTTGATGGGGAGCTGGGGAGTGACGAGATCGGGTCTGTGTTGTAGGAGGATTATTTAAAAGGAGAGAAGACGCGAGAGGAGAGATAAGTTAGGTTGTCGAAGCAGTGGAGGCAGTAATGAGTGCTGACCAAGGAGAGTAGTGGAGGAACGTAAAAGCTGGGAGAGGCGGCCGGACACACCAGCAGGGTTTGGGGTTCTGTACATGTATGTGCACAGCAGTGAGGAGGGGAATGTCGGAAAGGCGGACATACTAGCTGCTTGAGGCTTTAAATCTGGGGATGGTGGAGACAGTTATCAGGTGCAGTTAAGGAAGTGATTTAGGAGGAGAGCAGATGGCTTTGTGTAAGTCCAAAGCATATTTCTCTTGATTGGAGGGAGGGAATGAAGGGGTAGGTGGCAGGGAGAGCCTTGACCTGCTGAGTAGTGCTAAACTTGAGATGTGTGCGGAAGCAAGGTTGAGGAAATGTTTCCTTGGACTGGCCACAAGAAGTTCACATTCACCTTCTGTAGACCCTATTTGGTCCAGCGTTGTAGAATAGTGACCTGGAGTGGACCTGCACGTGCCAACAAAGAGTCGTGGGCAGGAGGGTTTCACCTGGAGATCGAACCTTGCGTATCGCTCCCTTTGCTGACTAGGTCCCTTCCTCTTTCAGCATTTCTGCGGTGCAGTGGCTCTGTAATGCTAACAAGAAGTCCGACATTCCTGCCAAGCGCCTATACTGCTTCTTTTCTGCTCTTTACTCCGTTCTGGTGAGTATGAGATCTCCTTCCCACCTGGGCTGGCTGCGTGTCCCTCCCTTGCCCTGCAGATAGCATGATGAAGTGGAGGTGCCCCGTGGGAATGCCATTCAGATGGGACCACATGGGATGGCAGGACCTCATTGTTAGTTACTTCGGTCCAAGTCTTCAGCCCCCAAAAAAGGATAGCTCAGGGGGCTGACGCTCTAGTGAAATGCGAAGACACTGATGTCAGAATCTGAGACTGATCACAACTCCTGTGTCCACTCTGCTGAATACCAGTCAGAAGTTGGCTTGGGGGCCTGGACGCCACAGAGGGAGGACAGGGACAGCATTTCGAGGCCACACAGAGGACACCTTCCAGAGTGCTCACATCCTCCAACTCCCACCTTGCCTTCCACCTACTGCCAGTGCTCAGATGGGGAGCAGGGTGGTTATTTACCACTGAGAGAGCCTTTATTAGCTTTTTCTTGTCTTTTATTTATTTGTTCGTTTGTTTATTTATTTATTTATTTGGGCCACACTGCTCGGCTTCAGGCCCCTGCAATGAAAGCACCGAGTCCTAAGCACTGGACTGCCGGGGAATTCCCTATCTTGTCTTTAGAAGTGATGGTGTTGATTTCCACTGTTTACTAGGATTAGATGATAGTTTACGATTCTAAGTCCTAAAAGTGAGTTCTTTCACTTTTTTTTTTTTGGATCCAGATGTTTCTTGGTCCCCTTAGTCCCCTCACCTCACCCCTGGCTTTCTTAGAGTGGGTTGTTCTGGCAGATAGCTGGGTCTTGTGCGTTATATGGTTTCTCTTCCTCTCAGGTCCTGGGGTTAAACCTGAAGTTCTGAGGGCCTTTGTGTTTGGGTTTCTCTCTGCTGAAATGCTCTTCCCTCAGACATTTAAATAGCCCAGCCATCTACTACATTCCGGTCTCTGCTCCAGCGTCCCTCAGAGAGGCCTTCCTTGAGCCAGAAGTAAAGTTGATAGTTGCTGTCATGCACCATCCCTTGTCCGAAGTTATTTTTCTTTTTGGCACTTAATCACTACTGTAAATTAGCTACCTCACCCACTAAAATGTGAGCCGCGGAAGTTCGGAGGCTGTCTCTTTTGTCCATGGCTGTTTCCCAGCCCTGAGAACAGTATACCTTGCATATAATGGGAACTCAATAAATATCTTGTGAATAAGGACAGGAGGAGTGTCTGGGTCCTGACCCCATGGGATATTTGAAAGATAGCCATGTTTCTGTTGCAGGTCCATGGAGCTCGGGCTGTCCTGCAGCTGTACCCTGAGAACTCAGAGCAGGTGAACCCCTTGGCTAGTGGAGGTGCAGGGAAGGGGGAGGGACCCAGAATAGGTAAACATCCTGCTCCTCACCCACCTGCCCTCCTGCTGTTGGGAGGTGACGGAACAAGCAACCTTAGGCTGCTTGGTGGGAAGGGAGGGGCTGAGCTCCTGGGAGTGGTCCCCGTGGCCCCTGCTGACACATTTTATGACCTAATGTCCTAAGGAAGAGGGAGGGGTACCTGGGGCGAGGGGGGTTAGGGGGTCTGTCTTTTCTTGACAGATAAACCATCTGATATTACTGATTTCCATAACTGAAGAAATAACTGGGGGTGGGGGAGAATACATCAACAGTTGTCTGTTCTGTGGAGTGTGATGCATGAGCAGTGAGGGGTGGGAGGTACTGACTCTGATGGACAAGTGGCAAGCTGTCCCTGACTAATAACATGAATGAGTCTGCCTCGCAGTTGGTGGCCATTCATCTCCTGAGATTTGAATGGGGAGGTGGGTCCCTGGGCTAGAAAGTGAGAATCGGGGACTTGGTCGTTCTGTAATCCCCCGAGGGAGGTATCTTCCGTGGCTGGTTCTAGGCTGCACCTTCTCTGCATGGCTTTCAGGGACTCAGAATTGGGAATAGTCTGATCAAGACCCTCACTTCTCCCAGACAAGGTCCATTCTGGGACCAGAACGGGGCCAGGGGAGGGGGCGGGAAGCTGCTGCTCCCCCAGCCGCCCTGCCTGACTGCGCGCTCTTCTCTCCCCAGTTGGAGCTGATCACGACCCAGGCCACCAGGGCCGGCTTCACTGGTGGTGTGTTGGTGGACTATCCCAACAGCGCCAGAGCCAAGAAGTGAGTGCCGGGGGCCAGGGTGCTGCCTGGCTGCAGGAGAGAGGGTGGCGGTGTGGCCCTCACAGGCCGCTGATGCGTGCACCAGAGCAGTGCTGAGTTGGGTCACTGGGGCCCCCGGCAGGCAAGAGGCCTGGCTGTGTCTGTATCTGTTTGTGGCAGGGAGGGGGAGGACTTGTCTTGCTCTGTGAGGCTTTCTGAGCCCAGCCCTCACTCTGCACTTTCTTGTTTCAGGTTCTACCTCTGTTTGTTTTCTGGACCTTCGACCTTTACACCAATGGTGAGGGACCGTGAGTTTGTAGGCCCATCTTTTCTGGCTTCCCTTCTTCTGGGGCCGGGCCGTCTACCTGTTAGAAGGGCTCAGGCCTGGGTGCCAGGCCTTCTGGGGCGGGGCGGGTGGGTTGAGAGATCTCCAGGGTGATCTGAGAGCACTTTGGTTCCTGCAGGCCCAGAATGAAGATAATGAGGAAGAGGAGGCCAGGGGGTCCACGTTCACGGTTGAGAGGTAAGGCTGTTGTTCAGCCCTGCCTAAGGTGCAGGCAGTTGCTGCCACTAGGTTCATTAGACACAGCAGCAAGACTCCTCCATTTCTCTCTGCTTTCACAAAGTCTGTCAGGGTCCGGTGTGGCAGAGACAGCAAGGCGGAAATAGGACCTGGGAACCCTTCAGACCTGTGCCTGCAGCTGTCTCCGGCTGAGCTAGCGGAGCCCTTCCGGATGTCTGTGGGCAGCCTTCCTCTCTGCCTGCCCTCTTGCCATACCCAGCAGGCTGTCCCCTCCTCCCAAGGCTGCCTCCTTCACCTACATCCCGGACCCCATCCCCAGTTGGCCCCTGTGGCTCCCATTCCTCTCCCGCATCCTCATGTTTACCCTCCTGAGTCATCCCCATCAGCACACAAACATCCTGCTCGATTTCTCCTGTCTTCTCCTGCTGCCTTAGACACCAGCTACAGGTTCAGAACCTCCAGGTTTCTATGCTTGGTCTCAATCCCACCTCTGCTTTCCAAACCACCTCCCCTCCTAAATATCCATACCTGGACTTCCCACGGGTCTCTGGAACAAAACAGAGCTCTTGGTCTTCATCCCCGAACTTCCTCCCTCCATTCTTTCCATTCTCAGCCCTTCCTGTTTTCCTTACATTTTACATCTAGTCACTCCATCCCTTTTCCCCACTCCTACCTGGTCTCTGTCTTTGCTGCCTAGATTACTGAAAGCTACCTCACTTGTCTCCTTACTTCTGACTTCGCCTCTTTGAATTCATTTGCTGTGCAGCAAGACGGAGACTTCCCTTTTTCTTTTACTTTTTTAAAATGTAAATCATATCTTGCCATTTCTCTATTCAGTATCTTCAGTTGAGTTCTTGTTACCTTTATTTTCCCTACCACCTTTCACTGCTCTAAACCATAAGTATTCGTTTACTTGGTATTACTTCTGTCCCCAACTAGAATGAAAACTTGGTGGGGACTTGCACTGTATCCCTGAAACCAGAATAGTGTCTTGTTAGCAAAAGGTGTTCACTATTTGTTGAAAGAACAATTGATTATATGGTAGTGAAGAAGGAGGTGATTTCTTAGTTCTGATTAGTAGGGGTGAAAGGTTTTCAGACTCTTAAGACGTTTAAGAGGAAAAATGAGCCGAGAATGGAAGGCCCACCTGTGGTGAAAATCATGAGTGCGGTCCTCCTGTCCACCATGGATTGATGCCCTCTGACCCACTGGCCCTCCGTGGTCATCTCCCTTAGCTTCCTCAGCCCACTCCCCGTGGGGACTTGGGGGCTCTCCTAGCTGTTTCTGCTCTAAGGTGCCCATCGCTTGCTCTCAGGGAGTGGTCCCGTCTCCTGCTTCCCCTCCATCCATCTTAGGCTCCCTCTTGTCCTCACGCCGGTGTCTACAGACGACATGTCCTAACTGTAAACTTAGGTAAGTTGTGGGACCTGATCATCCATTTCTCGTCTGTTTAAAATTGGGGGGGATGTGCCACCCTCTCGGGCAGTGAGTTGAGTCGAGGGCATGTCTGTACAGGACTCAGCACAGTGCCTGGCGCGGACCTCATGTCCCTCCAGCCTCTTCCTCTTGAAGTCTTTGGATTTGAGGAGGGTGGGAGGAGGCCTTTGTCTACTGTAAGGCTGATCGGGCTTCTCCCAGTTGTGTCACTTCTGTCTGATCACATTCAGGCTGCTTACTGTAAATAAATAGGTAAATCAAGGAAAAGTATTTTAAACCTTTACCTGACTTATCTCTAATTTCTTCCCCCCGCCCCCCAACAACTTTGCTTGACCTATGTATTCCTTAATCCTCATCACCCAGCCTCTGCCCTACCACTCGTCAGCTGCTCTCTCCAAAGGCTCCGTCCCCTCCAGCATTTGCACTGTGGACTCCGCTTCCCTCTTGGCACCTGTGGTCGGGGTCGCTCACCATCTTCACTGCTCCCTTTGTCTCCCCTGATGACTCTTTCCCATCGTCCCTCCCGCAGCTCACATCTTGCCCCCTGTTCACTGTGCTACCCCAGAGCTCGTCCTTCCTTAGAGACTCCTGGGGATTAGTCCTGCATGTGTTTAGTCCTGCATCTCCAGCAGCCTGCTTTGCACCTGCCACATCAGACTCCTGCCGCCTCATTGTAGGCTCTCTTAACTTTCTTTCGTGAACTGCTATCTCTGCACACCCCAGAGTCTAGGACATGTCGTGTTCCTCCTGTGGTAGAAAGCCTCGCTGCTTCCTGGAGGGAGAGCACGCTCCTTGCTGGTTGGTGTTCACACCACCATGAACTGGACCAGCCAGGTGGGATTCTGAGTTGGTGTTTTTTTTTTAATCTGACTTTTACTATTAGGTTAGAACAGATGAGAAGTAGCAGCCGGAAGGGTGTGTCACACAGTCCGGCTTCCACTGGTCCTCGGGTGAGGAGGAAACTTACGAGGATGACTCAATCCTCAGATGATCCTGAGTCTCACTTGGACCCTTCCCCTTCTTATACTCAATGACTCCAGGAACAGGGCTCTTCTGCTCCCTAAGCTTCCTCTTCAGTCCTTTCCCTGTGCCTCATTTTCATGTATTGCTTCTTGTCTGGAACACTGGCCCACCTTCTGCATGAAGCAGCTTATCTCTGTGGCCCTCTCCTTTTCCCCGTCACTGCCTTAGCAGCTCCTGGCCTCCCTGCACTTGCTTTGCCTCGTGCGGGTGGTCGCTACCACAGCCCAGCCGTGGACTCTTCAGGGGCAGGGCTGGTTCATAGCCACTGTAGAATATCCACGGGCCGTGCACGCAGGTACTCAGGGAATGGTTACTCAGAGGGCAAGCAGCCTCCGTGGTGTGTTCGACGCTGAAAACAGTTGGATTCCAACTGCCAGGTGGGGATGTGGTTTGAGGGCTCAGGCTCCCCTCTTCTCAGGGCCTCTCTCCCATAGAGCTGTGGGAGGTCCCTTTTCTCCTCAGCCAGGACTGGAGGCCAAGATCACCCCTTGAGGATCATTGTCAGGGCTGCCACGAGTGGGGCAGCCTTGTTTTCCTACCTCAGACACCTGTAGTTGCTGGGAGCCCCAACTTGGTGTGTACCAAGCGTGCTGGCCTCACAGCCAGACCAGGGCCTGCTTTCCTTGGATCGGCTCTTGTGAGCCCCAAAAGTAGCTTGGCCCCTGCCTGCCCCACAGGCAGGTATGTATGTATGCCTAACCACGTGGTCAACCGCGTGGATGCCTGCGAGCGAGGGGGGGACCCCACGTCTCCTGCCTCCTCCTAAACAACCGCTCTGGCCCCAGCAGATGTCACCAGGAAGGGGGTGTCCAGAATGGTGACTTCTGTTGTGGAAGGGGCATCTGAGGACACCTGACTCGGGGGAAGCTCACCACACTTACCTGCTGGGATTAACCTGGGTGCCAGCCAGGCCACTCTGTCCACCTGCTCACAGCCGTGTCTCCTGCACAGGGTCCCGTACAGGATGGCGAGGCGGGGCGTGGTGAGGAAGAGCCGAAAGTGGGTGCTGGAGAAGAAGGCGCGCCGCCGGCGGCAGGGCGAGTGAGTGCAGGGGGCGAGGGGGTGGGGTGGGGTCTGGCCACCCAGGGCCCGGGGGCTCACCTGCCTCGGGGGTCCCAGGGGACCTTGTTTTTTTTCCTGAGATAGTTCTGTTCTTCCCGTCCCTGTTACTTCTTCGCACAGGGAGGTCCGACCTGACACTCAGTACACCGGCCGCAAGCGCAAGCCCCGCTTCTGAGCAGGCGGCCACGTCCAGTGGGACAGCTCAGGAACCACACAGTTGTGAGCTGTGCCATCCAGCCCAGGCACTTGCTTCTGGAGGGTTTTCTATATTAAAGTGCCTACTTTATCAGCTGACAAAAATAGTGTTTTAGAAAAGTTCTAAAAAGGTTTAAAGTTCTAAAAGTATTTTCTTCACTAAAAAAAGTTCTGAGAGCATCTTGTTTTGTTCTAAAAGCAGTAAACCACTTTCTGTGGAACTCTGGCTCTGGCATTTTCCAGCTTTGTGATCCTAAACAGATTTCTGAAGTTCCTCTATTGGTGGGGGCTTGATTCCCAGGTTATCAGTTAGGGTTTAAAGAACTTAATGTATGAAAGCATTCTTTTAACCTGCAAGGAACAAGGTAGATTAATTTAGTGCTGCTTATATGTGACTTAGATGAGACTATATTATGTATTACAACACCAGGCAAAGTTGGGAAGCATGGGCAGGATGAAATGAAAGGTATCCGTGGTACCCATTGGCCTGAGGCCTCTGCCCAGTCTCTGGTTTCCCTTTGGTCTGAAGGCACTATCCAGCCCAGCGGCCTGGGCTGACTTTAACCCTGAGCCACCGCATCAGCTGTCCAGCACTTGGTTGCCTCTGGGGCCTGTCTTCTCTCCAATCACTAGTGGTCAGAAGGACAGGTTCGGCCCCCGGGGGGGGGGGACTGTCTAGCAGGGTGATGAGAGGGGATCCAGTGGTGGCTTGTGACTCCAGGAAAAGTGGGAAGAGGGGGTCGATCTGGGCCCACAGTACAGAATAGGCGTCAGGTGTTAAGCAGGAGCGGAGAGATGTTCAGGCTGGGGTGGGGGGGGCCAGAGGGTCTGGAAGGGGAAGGCCAAGGGAGGCAGGTGGGATCCTTGGTCTCTGAGCCCCGTGGTGCCATGTATGATCAGCCCCAGTCCTAAGGCCGTGACACTAAGAAATCTAGAGCAGAGGCATGGTACAGGTACAAATGTTTATTCTACATAAAAATTTCACAAAATGGGCAGCTGGTTGTACCAAGACCTTTGGTGAAGGGGTGGAGGAGGGGGAGGGGAGTCGCTGTTCAAGAAGGCAACACGGACAGCGGTCACAGTCACTGGGCAGGAGCAAAGCCGAGGGAAGGCGGGGCTCAGACCTGGCCCCGGCCCCTGCTGCATGCGCTCGCATGCATGCTCCTTGCCTGTCAACAGGCGACAGGGGTTTTAGGTGGGGGCACATCTCAGACTTGAGAAGTCCCGAGACACTGGGGAGGAGGGAGGTGCCCCTCCCTGGCTGGCTGCTGAATACTGCATCCCAGACACCTGACACCCACGTGGCACGTCAGTGGGGGGCAGCAAGGGCAGGATGAGATTGCGGGCGCCTGAAGGGACGCTGACTTCCCGAGCACAAGAGAGCAGGGACCACTGTCCCAAACATGCAACACACAATGGCTTGAGGACTCGACTAGGGCCCGCCAGGGAGAGTAGCTGGCCCGGGCCGTGGGCTTTACCAGTGCAGAGGCCTGACTGGGGCCTGCTCTGCCTCCCTAGCTCCGAGGGTGGCTGGAGACCAGGCACCAGTCAGCCTCTTCCAGAATATTACCTGGGGTCAGGCGTAGCCCAAAGGGGTTGCTCCTGGGGCTGTAGGAATGTGGGAAGGGAGGCTGAGGCAGCTGAAGACCTGTTGGACTCTGCCCCGAGGCAGGGGAGGAAGCCTGGTCTTGACACGGCCAGAAGCTAGAAGCCTTACCCGGCCACAGCACCCTGAGCCTCCCTGGCAGTGAGTTGGCTGTTAGAGGCTTAGAGCTGGGCTGTCTCTCAGGGCCACCCTTCCCCGAACCTGAAAAGCAGCACCATGTGGCCAGCTGGTCCCCAGCCCTCAGGGGGCTTGGCTTATGGGGACAGCTGGAGAGGACACAGGATGGGGCAGATGGGCTGGTCAGTAGGAGGCAAGGTTGGGGTCCAGAGAGCCTTGATCCCAGGAGAGGGCAGACCTCAGGCTGGAGTAGAATTACTGAAGGCCGGGGGAGGGGAGCATAGCTGACTACCCCAGGCAGCCCTGTCTATAAGGGGAGCGGCCTGGGCCAGGACCTGAGTCTGTCCCTTGCCGGCCCATCCCCACCGGGCTGGCTGTTTCCCAGCCTGGCTCCCCTCTGCCTCCTCTGTACAGATGCACACTGTCACAAGGATCATGCACACGACGGCTCAGGGCAAGGTGGGAACGGGGGCCCTGTGCAGAGAAAGCGGTATGGGGTGGGGAGCAGAGGGCCCGAGCCGCAAGGTGGCAGCAGCCAGGCGGCCTCCCGGGGTGGGCCGTCCAGAGCGCAGTGGCGGTGGAGTGGTCTCTACCCGAAGATGCCTCCGAAGGTGGAGGCGATGACGATGCCCAGGACCACACAGCAGATGACGATCATGATCTTCTTCTGCACAGGGAGGCGAGGAGAGGCCTCAGCGTGGAAGTGGGGCCGGGAGGGAGGCTGAGCCTTTGGGTAGAGCTTTGAGGCTGTAGGGTGGCTGGGGAGGGGCTCTGGTGAGGGAT
Source organism: Lipotes vexillifer (assembly GCF_000442215.2). Classification (NCBI taxonomy): domain Eukaryota; kingdom Metazoa; phylum Chordata; class Mammalia; order Artiodactyla; family Lipotidae; genus Lipotes; species Lipotes vexillifer. The sequence goes on along the minus strand of NW_006796716.1, from coordinate 2,032,500 downwards.
GAGGGTTGGAGAGTCTGGGGGATTGAATGAGGGAGAAAGTGAGGGCCTGGAACGTGTCTGGGTGGGGTTTTAACTGGGCACCGGAGGCTCTGGTCAGAGCTGAGGGAGGGTGCAGGCAGAGCGCGGAGGGGTTGTGATGGTCCTGGGGCTCTGTGCGTGCGTGAGGACGTGGACTCGGGCAGGGTTGGGGCTACTGACCCGGCGAGCCTTGCTCTGGTACTTGACGGCCTTCTTGGTGTCAGACACAGCCCTCTCCACGTAGTCCACCGAATGTTCCACGTTGTACTCAATCCTGTCAATCATCTCTCCCTGCAGGGCCAGGGGCACCCGAGCTCCAGAGGGCCCCCCTCAGGGTTACGAGGGGGCCCAGGGCAGGATTTCGGGAAAGCAGCCTGAGGTTAGAGAAAAGGGGAGTGTGAGGGGGATGGGGCAGAGCTCACCCGTGCCCTTTGCCTCTGCCAGGCACCCCGTGCAGCTCCCTGAAATGCAGCCGTCCTGGGGGTGGGAACTGGCCATGCAGCCTCAGCCAAGGGGGCGGGGACCATGCAGAGGACGCTCAGAAGGGGCCCTGACCCTGGGGCTGGGCAGAGGACAGCACCGGGCAGAGGAAGGCAGGGGCAGGAGTGGGTGGGCTGGAGTCTGGCCAGAGTGTCGACGGTGAGCCCCCCACTCCATCCTCCCCAGGCACGATGGTTCCGTCCAGCCCTGACAGGCTTTGGTCTTCAACCTTTAAGATACCCCTGCCCAGTCCCACAGGCCTCGTGGGCCCTGCAGTCTGGTCCCAGGCAGCCCCCAGAGGCCACTTCACCATGACAATGCCCAGGACTCCCAGCAGCAGCGTGTTGAGGGCTGGCCGCTCTCTCCAAGCCCACTGCTCCCACTGGCGTCCACAGCACCATGGTCTCTCGCCCCAGTGGAAGCAGCAGCCTCCTCAAGGCCTCCCTGCTTCCTAACTCGGGCCATGCCACTCCCCCACTTAAGACCCTCCAATCTAGAAGAGACTCCAGCAGCCCAGCACCACCTGCCAAGACTCCACCTCTGTCATCTCCAGCTCTCCCCGTGCTCTAGGCTGCCCGGACCTCCTTTCTGCTCCTCACATAAGTGAGGCTCTTGCTGGTCTCAGGACTGTGGTGCTGCTGCTCCCTCTGCCTGGGCCACCTGCTTCACTCTTCCCCTGGGAAGTCTTCAGAGCTCAAATGCCGCCTCTTCAGAGAGGCCTTCCCTGACCACCCCGTCCAAAGTGGCCACTGCAGTGACTCTGTCACTCCACGTGTGGCCCTTGGACTAGTAGCGTCGGCATCACCCTTGAGCTTGTGAGACATGCAAATTTATGAACCCCCACCCCACCTACCAATGTCTGGGAACGGGGACCAGAAGAGGGGAACGTATAACAAGCCCTCCTGGTGGCTCTGGAGCACTTTGAAGTTTGAGAACCGCTGCTCTGTCACATCACCTCCTTCTAATATCTGGCACAACTGGAAAACATGCCATTCATCGTTTACTTATGCTGCCCTTTTGCCCAACAGACATTAGCTCTCAGGAAGCAGGCCCTCAGCTGTCCTGGTCACGGCTATACCTCCAGCTCCTAGGAAAGTGCCCATCCACAGTGCCCACATGACACACAGCTGGTGAACAAGACAGGACAAGGCTGGGTGAAGGTGGGTAGGGCCATGCAGGGCCTGGGGTCTTGGAAGGCCAAGCAGAGCCATGCAGAGGATCCTTCAGGTGGGCAGGACCCTGAGGGCAGTTTCAACAGCACATGGTTAGTTACCTGAAGACTTGGTCCCTCCCGGGCAGGGCAGCGTGGCGGGCAGAGAGGGTAGGGTTAGTGCAGCCCTGGGTGCTGCTGGGGGCTGGGGGAGGAACGGTGGGGCGGCGGGCACTCACCTGGCTCTCCACAAGCATGGCCATGTCCATGAACATGTCGTGCAGCTCCCGGATGCTGTTCTCCAGCTTGATGATCTCACTGTGGCGCGTCTCAATCTCGCTCAGGGCCTGCTTTGAGATGCTGGAGTCCATGATGATCTAGAGGGTGGGGGCAGTAGGCTGGGACTCAGGGACTGGCTGAACGGAGCGGGGGTGGGGACTGGGACAGCAAGAGGCCAAGGGTGGAAGCAGGCCACTGGGATGGGCAGTGGCCTGAGCAGAATGTTCTGGCAGCAGAGCCTGAGGCTTCTTCCTTAGCCGCAGCTCTCCCCCCCCCCCTTTCTGCTTGGCGCTTACTAGCTGTTACCTAATTTCTCTGAGACCTGATTTCCTACCTGTAGATTTCCTACCTGTAGATTTCCTACCTGTAACACGGGGCTAACCCTCCCCACCTGTGCCCGTGCATAGTAACAGCTGAGTGGTAGTTGCCCCAAGGGGCCCAGGCCTTGAACGGCCTTTCGGCCTCTCTCCCATCCTTCCTCCCACACTGAATGTAGCCGACACCCCCTCCTAGAACCACACGCCCAAGCTGCCTCCCCTACCTGTGTGCCACCTCCTTCAGGAAGCCCCCCTGCCGGGTAGAACATGGAGCTTCACTTGCATGTAGAGAGGCCAAGGGCACCGTGTCCTCCAAGAGGGGTAAAAGGTCCTGAGGCTCGTGGAAGGAGCCCCTAGCCGGTGGCAAATGAGCAGGGGTAGCTAGGAAGCGGACCCAACTGGGAGGAACCGGGAGACGGGTCTTAATTCCCCCTTTGCCCCTAACATTTGTGTGACCTCTGCCTGGTCCCTAACCCTCTCTGGGACTCGGCCTTCTCTTCTCTAAAACCTGCCTCACAGGTGGCTGTGTTCAAAGACTGCCAAGATCCAGCGCTCTGCACGCACACCAGGGTCCCCAGGGGGAGGGGTCCACACTCACCCCGGAGGCAAAGATGGCAGGGTTCCCACTCTCCAGCATGTCCTCCAGCTCCTCGCTGGTCGTGGTCCGGCCAGCTGTGAGCAGGGGTCACGCTGAGCCCGGCCTTCCCCAGGGTGGTCAGCGGCAGCCCGGCCCCGCCCCTTGGCCCCACCCCCTCAGCTTACTGATCTCCAGCTGCCTCTGGATGCGGCCCTTGCAGCGCTCGCGGTAGTCAGTCTGCGTGGCGTTGTACTCTGACATCACCTCCACAAACTTCCGGGACAGTGTGGAGTGCTGGGGGCCCGAGATGGGGGTGCAGGTGTTAGGCCCAGCCCCACCGAGCCCCAGAGCCTCAGGTGCCTGGCTGCCCGCCCCAGAGGTCCCGCCCATACCTGTGTCTTTCGGATCCTCAGGTCAGCGGATGAGCGGCTCAGGCCTTCCTCCTGCTCGATGCTCTGCTCGATGCCTGGGGAACAGCCAGCTGCTGATAACCTGCCCCATTCGCCGCTGCCTCACCACCCACACACCCAGGATCTGGCTCAGGACCTCCCCTGGGGGGACGTGTGTTGTCTGTTGAGTGGGGTCACACAGGAAGCAGAGCAAGAGGGAGCTCCAGGCACTGATGGAGGAGGGGCCAACAAGGGCTCTTCCAGGCATGACATGTGTGTGGGTGCGTGCATACACACACACACAGACACACCTGTGAGGCCTCAGGCACACGCCAAGCTGTGTATCTGTGTGTGTGTGCACCTACTATGTGCTAGGCCTGGTGGCTCAGGCCCACCCTGTCTCTCTCCTGCTCAGGAAGGCTGTGCATGGAGTGAGGAGTGGGGCATGCCACGGAGGGGGTCGGAGGGTGGGCAGGGCTAGGTGGCCACAACCACAGGGCACGGGACCCCTAGGCCTGTGCTTTCCGGGGCATGCATGCCTGTGCTCACATGAGCGCATGGGGGCTCCTGTGTGGGACCAGGCACTGCTGGCCACTCCTTTAACTCTCTTTAGCTGACAGTGTCCAGAGTGGAACACTCCCTGGACGGAGCCTCAGGCATGTGTCCCAAGGCCCAGCCCAGAGCCTGGCACAAACAGGCCTTGCCAGGTAGCTGCTAAGTAAATGGCACGTGATGGCACCCTCACAAAGGAAAGAATGACCCAAAGTACCCCTCAGAGTCAGTGAAATTCCATGGGCTGTGTGGGGGAAGCAGGCCTGGAGGCCCCCCATACCCCAGACAAGGCCTGGAGCCCAGACTCACTCTTTAATTTGGAGCGAACTTTGTTTGCTGTCTTCTTTATGTCAGACATGAGTTCCTCCAGCTCTTCCTTGGTTTCTGGGGAGGTAGAAGGGGTGGCGGGTAGACACCCTGGGCTCCCCCATGCCTGATCTTCAGGCTCAGGCCCGAGGGGGCTCTGGGCAGACCCTGGGTCTCCCCTTGTCCCCTGGCTAAGAGTCTGCCTGCCCCTCCAATCCCGGGCTGGGGCCACACCAGCTGCAGCCTCACCCCTTCTCGTGTGCCTTCCAAGGAGCCTCCCTTCTGCCTTCACTGGCTCCCCCCAACCCCCTGCCGATAACAGATGGGGCTAAATTTCAGGCAGAAGTAATTGTGGAGCAGCTGGTGATGCTGGAGGTGGCACTGGGGAACGTTTACTTGATAACTTGCCTGAGTCGAAGGTGGAGGTGCGGGCTCACCTAGCGCTACCTGGTGGCTCTGGGGGTGAACATCCAGCTGATGGGCTGATGCGGGCCAGGGGCCAGAGAGGCAGAAGCCAGCCCCCATCAAGCACCCTGGGCAGGGCAGACCCTGTTCTCTTCACAAAGCCCCCCTCCCCAGGTGCTGAGCTCAGTGAAGGCCAACTGCTGAGTGCCCGGTAGGTAGATGGGGGCTGGAGGCACCCAGCCGGGTGGGAGCTGTGAGAAGAGCTTCAAAGAGGTGGGCCCCTGGGGTACAGTCAGCTCTAGAGGTAGCATGGAGTGGGGCTATGAGGGGGTGAAGCTGGGGGAGGGCTGTGGCGTAGTTTCTGGCCCTTGTTCCGACTGGAACCATCTCTGTAAAGCTGGCAGAGGCCATGGAGGTGCCCGGCAAGCCCTGCTCCCTGCGAGGGGTTGGCTGGCAAAGTGGGGCAAGATGGCTGCTTCCCTCTGGGGTGCTGGGTGGAGCCCAGCCTCAGGGCAGCCCCCCATGGCTCCACCCCCTGGAGAAACCAGGACTGAGCTCCTGGCTGAAGCCTTTCTTATCCACCCTGTGCTTGCTCTGGGGCTGGGGCTTCTCCCATAGGGGCCTCGGGAGGGGCATTTACAGTGGCTGATCAAGTGGGAGGGCCACTTCCCAAGTGGAATGTGAATGAGGTGGAGTGGGGGGCTTCCAGGAGCGGGGGAAGAGGCCTTGTTCGTAGGAACAAAGGCAAACTCGGTTACCAGCTGCTCTGACGTCGCAGCCTCTTTTGCTCAGACCCAAAATAGCCCAGCCTGGATGGCAGCCCTCAGAGGAGGCAGAGCAAGCCTTGGCCCAGGAAAGCCCCCCACTCACTGCCAACTTTCTTTGTGATGCCCCCTCAGCTCTGCTCCGCCTCTGCCCTAGAACCCTTAATGGGGAGCCCCCTCCCCTTGGGGAGTGCCTGTTAGCCCATGTCAGTGACCGTCAGCCGGGTCCTGACTGCCCAGCTCATGGGTGGCGATTCTAAACTGGTCACTAGTGATGTCTGATGAAGGTGGCACAAGGCAGCCAAGGCTGGGGGAGTTGGGCAGTTCTGTCGCCCCAGCCTGCCCCACCTTCCAGCAGGTGAGAGGCCAACTCCCAGGTCTTTATAGTCTCGCCCCACAGTCAGCCCCCTCCTGCGCCTCACCAGGAGTGACCCACCAGGGACACGCGCTGACCCGGATACACACGGGCCCACAGACAAACCACGTCACATACTGCCGTCCCAGACAAACCTCTAGGGAGGGGATACAGCAGCTGCACTGGATGCACGCCCTGGGAGAGGGGCAGGGCGGAACGACACAGCAGCTGCACTGGATGCACGCCCTGGGAGAGGGGCAGGGCGGAACGACACAGCAGCTGCACTGGATGCACGCCCTGGGAGAGGGGCAGGGCGGAACGACACAGCAGCTGCACTGGATGCACGCCCTGGGAGAGGGGCAGGGCGGAACGACACAGCAGCTGCACTGGATGCACGCCCTGCTCTGGGGTGTCCCTCGTTCCTTTCCACTTCTTCCTGGGCTAGTCTCCCCGGCTCCCAGCTGACTCACTCTGCCTTCAAAGGGCCTGGCACTGGCCTCAGGTTCAATCACACTTTGGGGCCGTGGAGAGATTTATTCTGGGTGCTTGAGGATGCCTGTGGGCCTGGGGCTGAGAGGCCATGGATAGGGAGGCAGTGCTGGAGTTGAGAACAAAATCAAGCTTTGGGTGCCTGGGTGGTGGGCTATGGGCCGTAGGTCCTTTCCCATGAACACCTGGACAGCAGCCGGACCCTCCCCCGTGCTTTGTCCTGGGGCCCCATAGGCTGGTGCCTTCCAAAGGAGCTGGAGAAGGGAGAGAGGAGGTGAGCAAGCCGCAAGAACAGGCAGGCAGTGCACACACCCAATCTGATGAGTCCAGGTGGCTGACCTGGGCCCCAGCCCGTCACTGCCTCCCCAGGGCTGAGGGTGAGCCCCCTCTATGGGAGGGGGTCACGGGCCTGCATGCTGTCAGCCTGGCCCACGTTAGTGCAGTAGTAATCAACACCTCCACAGGAATCGTGACAGCCAGGTCAGTGGGACCCGTCTGGAGACAATGAAACGCAGACCCACACAGCCTCCCTGTGCAGAGGGAGAGAGGTCACTTCCTGGAGCCCTGAGAACGCCCGGCTCCGGGGTACCAATGGCCAAGTGCCAGGGCTGCCAGCTTTTTCCGGAAACTCTGCCCGCTTGGCCGGCTTGCCCTCCCACAGCGCTGATGCCTCAGAGCTGCCATCTGCTCCCCTGGGGAGGCGAGGGAAAGGGAGAGGCTGGGCTGAGAGGCCTTCTATTGATCACAGAGGCCGCTGCCTCCCTCCTTGCTCCCTCCCAGAATCCCAGGGCTACCCAGCCGTGCTGCCTTAGAAAACAGCCAGCTCACCTGGGGAGGGCGGGTCCGGCGCCTGATCCCGCCCTTCTCACCAGGCATCCGGTAGGTGGTACCGGGCACTGACCCCACCCCCACCCCGGGCCTAGGACAGCCGTGTTTCCTGAGGCTTCCCCTGGAGCCCTCCCCAGCCTGGCCAAGCGCAGGCAGGCCTCAGCCGCCCAGCAATGCAGGGCGTCCCTCCCCGCAGCAGCGCCCTCCTGGAGGCCTGTGGGGCTCCTCACACCTACACACTCACTCTCATCAGGGTTGGGGGAGGCCAGGATGGCGCTGTGCTTCCGCTTCACCTCCTCCACGTTCTCTGAGATCTCGTCAATGAAGCCGCGGATCTCCTCCACCTGTGGACCAAGGCCAGGCGGTCTGAGGGCGAAATCCAGGGAGGGGGCTTCTTGGGCCCAGGGCTTGCCCAGAGTAGGGCTTGAGGTCAGGGCTCAGGGCCAGAATGGGCCAGGCTTCAGGGGGTAGGTGAGGGGAGGTGGGGCTGCTCCAAGGATCCTTCTAGACTGGGGTAGGAGTGGGGAGGAATGGGCCATCCCAAACTTTGCTCCCCTCTGAGCCTCAGTCTATTCACTCTCAAAATGGGCTCATTAACTGGCCAGTGGGCTGCTGAGCCAGGCGCAGGTGTGTAAGAGCCCTGGCCTGCCTCAGAGTTGAGACGTGGCCACCCTGGGTCTGCCAGTGTTTGGGGAGAGGCAGGTGTGCTGCTCCCACCTGTTCGAAGAACTCATCCATGAAGTGGTCTCGGTCCACGGTGACAGTGACGTCATCATCATCATCGCTGTCCTTGGCCTGCACAGGGGTGTGCACACGTGAGCGGACCTGTGCTAGGACCACTGGGCCCCACTGGACCTGGGACACCCAAACTGCCCAGCATCTACATACAGCAGGCCCGCAGGCTGCAGCTCCAGGGCCCTTGGCAGGGACAAGGCCTGGCTGTGCCCTCAGCTCCCAGCCGCAGTGAGACCTGGAGGATCCCTGGGGACCCAGCATGATCATGGAGAGAGGCCTTGCCTGTCAAGTTGGTGACAGGGCCAAGTATCCACCTCCGTGCCAGGCACTCCTTCCCCTGCTCAGCTGCCTCCCCTCCCCCACAGGACTGGGGTCCTCCGAGCACACCCCTCACCCTAGGGTGCTGCTGGGGAGGCCCTGCCACAGGCTAGGCAAGCAAACCTCAGGGCTTAGTCCCCCGGCCACTGGCCCCAGCTCACACCATGCCTGAGACAGGTTGCCTGGAGTTCCCAAGCTGGCCCTGAGTTCCAAGCTCCCTCTCAGGGGAGGGCCATGCAGGGGGAGGCCTGGGCACCACGAACACCTCCCTGCCAAAAGGTGGAATGGCTCAGATATGAGCCGTCCCCACAGCACCCAGGCCGGCGTGAGAGCTCCTGCCTGTGAGGGGCCTCTGTGATCCGCCAGGCTTTGCTCCCTCAGACCTCGGGGGACTCTCCCTCCTTGTTAGTCTTGACATTGATCCTCTTTCCTTCCAGGCCCAGAGTTGGGTCCGGCAGGCACAAGAGGCCAGTCACGTTGCCACTTGGCCCAGGGCCTGCCTCAGCTGCAGGTGCAGGCCTCACCCCGCGGCCCCAGGGGCAGCCCATCAGGACGTGGGGGTGATTACACCTCTGACTTCCCAGCATGCTGGCCACTCTCATTACTGTCTGCCCCACCCCTGGAATCAGCCATGGTCGGCCCACTCTGCTGGCAAGGCCAAGGTCCCTCTCCACAGCCAAGGCCCAGATGCTCAGGGCAGGACGGTCACCTGGGTTCTCGGGCTGGGTCATGCCTCCTCATTTCTCAGCGCCCCACAGGGAGGAGGCACTAGCCCTCACCCTGATGCTCTCTTGCGAGGATGGAGGCAGGCAGAGGCTGAGGGGCCAGGGAGGCTGGGCCCCCGCCGGCTGGGGAAGGGGCCGAGTTCTGGGCCCAGCACAGACACTGACTGGCTGAGGGACTTCCCCTCTGGGTCTGTTTGCTCCTCTATGAAATGGGGACAGTGATGCCATGCTGGGGGAGGCGGGCTGAGAATGGATGGGGAAGCCCAGCATGTTCTGTAAAGGGCTGTGGCCCTGGGGCTCTCGGGGTCCCACTACCCCACCAAAGTGGGACCAACCAAGAGAGGGGGTTGGTTGGGAGCTTTATGGAGGCGGCCCCCCTCCTCAAGAGATCACACCTCCTCCCCCAGCAGCTAAAATAAATCCTTGCTCCCCAAAGTGCCTGTGGCTGCCACCAGGTGGCCCCCATCCCCCACCAAGCCCACCCTTAGCCACAGAGAATCTAGGAGCCATTTCCATACTTTAAGGCCCAGGAACCAAGCCAGAGGAGCACTCCCTAGGGACACCGAGGCAGGGTGCAGCCTGGAGAACCCCAGGACCCCCTCCCCGGCAGCCTGCCAGGTTGGGAAGTGGCCCCAGGAGTTCCTGCCATTCAGCAGCCTGGCATCTCTGTCCTTCTGGTGCCCAGAGAAGGATAGGGGTGGATGGGAAGAGGCAAAAGGAGAATTTTCCAGCTCCCTTCCCTTCCGGAGTGATGACCAGCTAGAGCCAAAGACAAGGGCGCCGGAGTCACTGGAGATGAGAGTCACTGCCAGGGACCCCGGGGCTGATGCCTCCCTTTGGGCCTCAGCTTGCCCATCTGTGAAATGGACTTATCTTTTCCAGGCATCTTTTCCGCCAGTTCTGACCTGCTACCTGCACAGCCTCCCTGCTCAGAGGCTGGACTTGAGTAGCTTCTCCAACAGAAGGGTGGCGGGAGAGATGCCACACCCTCCTCCATGCTCTCTATCAATTGGAGGGTTTAGGGCCTGACCTCACAGCCTGGGTCAAACAGCTGTGGCTCTGAGCAAAACATGGAGGGGCTGCCCCAAGGGCACCTTCCTTACCAAGTGCTACTGCTTCTTCCCCCTCAGGGCCTTTTCACTCTCACCCCCCTCTTCACCTCAGTGCCCCAGCCTGAAATCTGATCTCACCACACTCCGCCTATAACCTATAACCGTCTCCCTGCCCCTATAATCTACCCACTATCCTCCCTGCTGTCCCCATGTGGCTCCCTCTGCCGGCAGTGCCAATTCCATGAAGCTGACATTCCCCTCGTCCTCTAGCTGCAGCTTTCACACCTCCGGGGATGGAGAGCACACAAACTCTCCCAGGCACTTCTGCCTATCTGGAGCAGCCCCAATTGTTAGAAAGTCCTTCCCTTTCCTGCGGCTTGGCCCCAGGCTGTAAAGAACCTGTTGGTGCCCTCTCCCTGGGCTGGCCCTGCCAGAGATCTGAAGGTAGCATCCACATCCTTCCTGGGTTTTTCTTCTCAAGTTGACCATTCCCTCCCCTTCAGATCCTTCCCAGAGGCCTTAAGTTACAGCCCCTGCCCCAGACTTGTTCCACTCAGCCTCTGTCTTCTCCAGCAGTACAAGATATAAACTGAATCTGCTGCTGATTGTGGCCTGAGCAGTGCCAAAGAGCTGACCCATCACCTCCCTCTTTCTACATAGTCTAGCTCTGTTAATGCAGCCAGGGATCACAGAAGTGATGATATAGTTCTTCCTGCCAAGGAAAGCCCCCAAGCCCTTCCCCACCCTGTTTACTTGGTTGGATTTTGGGCTCAAGGGAAGGATCTTCATTTGTTCTGATCCTTGCTTCAGTTTGTGAGAATCTGACGGTTTATGCCTTCGTTGCCCCCTGCAACTTCATCCACATCTAGGCCAAAGCCCTGAATGATTAGGGCCCCAGCTCCCTTGGGGATCCGCCAACCCTCTCTAAGTGGCAGTCACAGCTCCGGAAAGAGGGCTGGACTAGAGCTGGGGACTTGAGAGGCTGCAGCGTGGAGGCGGCAGCTGGAGTCGTGAGGCAGTTATAAACTCAAAGGTACAAACGTCTTCCAGACAAACCCACCCAGACATCATATGGGCACCCTGCCTGCCACCTGGCCAAAACTAAGTTCCACCTCTTTCTCCTGAGCCCCCTTCTCTGACCCGCTCTGCTCAGAACCCCCGTTCTCAAGAGTCCCCCAAATCAGAAACTGGGGGGAGCATCCGCACTCTTCCTCCTCCTCTCACATCCAACCTACATCCAATTTGTCTTGGTGTTTGTTTTCTGGTTCTAGTGTTCACGGGTTCTCAACCCTGGCTCAGGACCTGAGTCCCTCGGTGGGGGATTAAAAAAACAAAACAAAACAGCTTCCAGACCAAATGAGGATCTATGGGGATGGGGCTGGTGAGGTTAGGTTTTTTTTAAGCGCCCCCCCAGGATTGAGAACCACTGGTCTGGTCTCACTCCTCTCTGGCCGGCTGGCCATCTTGGCTCCAGCATCATCACCTCCAGCCTGAGCAATCAGAAAAGAAAATCGGGGCGGGAGTGAGAAAGCACTGCCCCACCACAGGGACCTGCTGCAACAGGGGAGAGAATATCCCAGTAGAACCACCACGCGTGCAGCCCTGGTGGTCTCTCCAAGCAGAGGCTCCAGGATTCCAGGATACCCTCCTGGAAGTAAGAGTGTGAATCCTCCAAGGGGTGCGGAGGCCAGGCAGCCTCCAGGCCCGTCCTGGGGGATGGTGGCAGGCGGGCAGGCAGGCAGGCAGGCAGGCAGGAAGAGCAGCAGCGGCAGCAGCCGCAAGCAGGTGAGGAAAGCTGTGCTGCGAAGGACCGAAGGGCTTCCTGGTGTGGGTGCGGGTAGGAGGGGGCGTAGGAACTGGCGGGGAGGGCGTTTGTGCGGAAAGCCTCATTCATTCCTGCTGGAGCAGGAGTTGCTGTTGTCTGTCTCGAGGGCTATTTTTTTTTCCCCTTGTTCTTTTTAATGACTAATCAAAGCCGGTATTACTAAAGCAGAGAGGCCCAGAGCTGAGTCAGGGGTGTGCGAGCTGGGTCTCCAGAAAGAGAGGGCTCTCCTTTCTGACCCCTTCCTCCTTTCCCCATCCTGCAAACCTCCCCCTCCCCCAGATCCCTGCCCTCAGCCGGGTCTACCCCTTAGCAGGGCCCCAGAGCAGCTCAGGGAGGCAGCTTTGGGCTGTGGGGAGGGGCTGAGCTCTGCCTCCCTCCAGGTGCTGTGTGACCTTGGATAAACTCCTGGCCCTTTCTGACCTCAGTTTTCCATTTGTAAAACAGCAGGTTGGACTAGATAGTTCCTGGAGGCCATCTGTACCTCAGATGAACACGTGCCCAAATCCACTGGGTTTTTTTTTTTTTGTGGGGAAACTCCAAGGAGGTGATGAGAGGGAACGAAGGAAGGAGAGGGCCCCTAGCCTGGGTCTATTCTTACACTCCCGTTTCTTCTGCTCTGCAGGGCAAAGCCGGCTGGCTCCACTGTACAGACAAATGAGCATGGAGAGGTTAAGGCACCAACCTGCCTGCTGTTGCCCCAGGAACCCCCAGTCTCTTCCCAGCAGTGAGAGAGAAAAAGGGAACCGGTCAGCCGAGTGCTGCCCCGGTGAGCTGGGCCCTGCTCTAGACCAGATGTCAGGCCCACCCACCATCCTCTCTCGGTTGGGCATCCTAGCCCCTCTGCCTTTACTCACACTGGTCCCTTCCTTTGGACCACACTCCCTCCTCCCATTCAAATCCAACTCCTCCTTCTGGGCCATCCCAAGTCCTCTCCTTCCAGGAAGGTTCTTCCTGGGTCTGGCTACCCCATTCTCCCTCGTCTTTCCTGTCGCAGGCCCCTCTGTGTCTCACATGGCCCAGAATGTAGATAAACACCATTCTGGGCCCAGGGAGGGGTGGGTCAGCTCCAAGGAGTTCTCGGAAAGAAAACCAGGGAGGCCTCTGAACTGGGGGAAGGAGGCAGCTGCAGGCCAGGCGGGGCTACCTGGGGACACCTCGTCCCCAAAGTCTCCCCGGTATACTCTGGTGACCCAGGTCTTCACCCGTCCTAGGCCTCCAGGCTGCCCTTCTGATCTCTGAGGGCTGTGGAGAGCATTCAGGTCCCCCACACCGGCCCGCGAGGACCCCTTCATTCTCCCTCTGCATGAGAGGATCAGCTCCACGACAGATGAGGGCTGGAGAAGGCTGGAGGGCTGGGCCTGGCTTGCAGCGCTGAGGAAACGTGCTAGCTCCTTCCCCAAGTGTGACTTTTATAAATAAGCTCCCTTCGCCTTCCTTCCAAATGTGGTGGGGAAGGAGAAGGAGGGGGGAGGAGGAGGGAGGGAGGCTGGCTGTGGTGCAAGTGGCTGTCCCAAGCGCCACCCTCTGTCCAGCCCAGCTAGCAGTGGAGTCTCGGTTCCTGGGGGTTCTGGCTCCTGGGGTTCAAGGCCTCCCCCAAATATGGAGTCAGAGTCAGGAGACCTGTGACCACCCCTCTTGCCCTGAGAAACTGGGTTCTAGGGTTTCCTACCTCCGCTTCATAGGTAGGAATCTATGCAGCCCAGAGGGAGACCTGTGGGAATGGCAGCCCCCCATACTAATGGCTCCACCCCACCCCGTGTGGGCTCCTGCCAGCGGACCCTCAAGGCTGCTAGAAACCCCCAAGGGGCAGAGCCACCCAGCTATGAGTACAGCAGCCTGCATGGGCGCGGAATGCCTGGACTGGGGGCCTGTCTGGAGAGGAGGACTCAGTTTACTTTCAGAGAAGCCAGGCCTCACCACCTAAAGACCGCTCTGGCTAGTGTGTGTGCGTGTATGTGTGCTGGCTGGGGGGAAGCGGGGAATCACAGACACACCAGAGCAAAGAGTTGGCTTCAAGCTTCCTACAGCCCAAGATCTCTTAGGCCTTAGGTCTCAGCCAGGTCTGAGTGTGACTATTTTTAGGACTAGGTGAAGCCCCTTTCTACCATCCCACTTCATCTTCCAGGCCAGCCACATCTCTTTTGTGCCTCAGTTTTCCCATCAGCAGAGGGAATGAAGCTGATGAGTCAGAGGATGTCAGATGTAAAGGACTGTGCTCTCCCTGATCACCTGGTTCCCACATACACCCTCCCCTGACCCACCAGGCACCCAAACACCAGCAAATGCACCACACGGCCATTCATCACCAAGATAACCACACCTTCTGACTCAACCAAGCACAGGAAACTTGAGGGCAACCACAAGGGCTGGCGGGGGAAGTGTTTAGACACCACACACGACATGAGAGACCATCTTCTTCCTTTCAAACCTCGTGGGGTTTACTCCGGGGTCTGGGCACTCAGCCAGGAATAACACAGGTCTGACGGGAGAGTGGGGGCTGGCAGCCAGAGCAAAGGGAACACGGAGGCAGGAGAGCACAGGTTCCAGCCCCACGCTGCCCAGGAGACAAGACTGGTACAACGGGTGGGAGACCCAGGCACAAATGCAGGGAACCTATGGGCAGAGAGGACAAGCCATGGGATCAGAAGTCCAAAGGACCCTTGGAACTTTCCATATAAGGGGACTCAGGTCTCTGGCTCTAAGGTGGGTAGCAGCGGAAGTGTTCTGGGGAGACACTGAGCTAGCCCCGCCCCCGCCACAGAGATCAGCAGGTGGGGGCCTGCCAGCAGGGGGGCCAGCCGGGGCATCAGAGGAGCCTCAACTGGGTCTAGAGCCCTGATGCCCCTCTCCCCACAGGCAGGCTTCCCTTCCTTCTCTGTCCCCCCCACAGCCCCCCCACCCCAAGATTGCCATCTTTAAAGGGAGAGGTGCGAACACCCTGGTTAATAGCAGAGGCCAGGGGAGGGGGGCCTTGACGAGGAGGAGCAGGCGGCAGGGGTCTCTGTCAGGGCTGGGAGAGGGCGGGCTCCGACTCAGAACCTTTGCGCATCCTTCTACTTCCCCCACCGGAACCCCGCCCCAGAAGCCACACCCCAGGGGCCCCCGAAACACAGGTGGAAAAATAGGTTCAGGTCGGAATCCGACCAGGGAACCCCGGAAGGGTCTGGAAACGCCGGCCCGGGCTGCCCGGAAGCCAGGAATGTGGACCGGGAGCGGGTCTGACCCCTCCCGGACCAGGGCGGGCAGCAGATGCCGATCGCCACCGGGTGGGGAGCCACAGGTGACGGGAGCTACAGGTGATGGAAGGTGATGGGGGCGGCGGTCGCCCCGCGAGACAGCGCCCAACGGAGGAGCCCGGCCACACCCGACCGCCCCGTTTCCGCAGCGCGCCCTGCAGCGGGGCTCTGGACAGGGGACCGCCCGCGGCCCCTTCCCACCGGTCCCGCCGTCTGTCTAAACCAGAGGGAGGGCAGGAGGGTCAGTGATGAGGCACCGTGGGGAGAGAGAGTCGGGACCTGCTCCGCGGGGCGAGCGAGAGGCCAGGCTTCGGTCCCGCCACCGATATTCCAGAATACCCCTCCGACCCCCGAAAAGAAGGGGGCGCCGAAAAGTTTATCCAGGACCCCGGGATCCAGTCGTCAGTCAGCGAACCGTCGGAGCCGAGCTCACGCGAGCCCGTGACCCCAGTGGGTCCAAGGGGCGGGACCCGGATGGGGGTCCCCGGCTCGGCACTGCTCCCTCCCACCCTGGCCAGGGACGCAGGGACTACCGCCCCAGAGGTCGCCAGAGGTGGTCGGGGAGCGGCCCGGTCGCTGGGCGCGGGCGGCGAGGGGCGCCGCGCAGGGGCCGGACTCACCGTGCGGAGCTCCTGTGTTCGGTCCTTCATGCTCCCGGGAGTGGCAGCGGCACCGGCTGCAGCCCTGTGAGCCCCGCATGCGCGGCGGCCGCCCCGCGGCTGCGCAGCGCCAGCCCGGCCCCGCCCCGAGACACATGAGATAGACAGAGCAAAAGGAATGGGTGTCTTAGTCATCTCAAGCTGTACTAACAGTCTTGGCGGCTTAAACAACAGAAATTTATATTTTACATTCCTGGAGGCTGGAAAATCCAAGGTCATGGTGCTGGTCAGTTTGGTTCCTGGTAAGATCTCTCTTCTTGGCTTCCAGATGGTTGCCTTCTCCCTGTGTATGGTGGCATGGTGGTAGTGGTAATGTGGGAAAGGAGGGGAGGGGGAAAGAATCGCTTCCTGTTATTATAAGGCCACAGTCCTATTGAATTAGGACCCCACTCTTATGACCTTATTTAACCTTAATTACCTCCTAAAGACCCTATCTCCAGATACAGTCACATTGGGAATTAGGGCTTCAGCATATGAATTTTGGGAGGACATAAACCTCTAGCAATAGGTTTCAGAGACAGAAGGACCTGAGGTAAAATTTACTTATGTTCTGTACAGTCTCAAGTAGTTTAAAGTTTCTGAGTCTCAGTTTTCTTATATGAAAATGAAGATAATTATAGCTACCTGCAGGTTTATGAGAAGGATAAGTAATATAAACAACACTTGACTCAGGACTTAGGGCCCCCCCAGCCCCCAGCCCGGCCCCGCCCCGCGCCCGCCCCGCCCTGGCGGGTCCCAGCCCGGAGCCCAATTCTGGAACTCTGGTTCCCCGCTCCCACTGTCCACCCTCCCCCACACCCAATCAGTTCCTTCGAAGAGTCACAGCCCAGGGACCTCATCCCCCTGCGTTCTCGACGCCCGCCTGATCCCTGCCTGGGGTCGGTTCCCAGAGTCTCTGCTCCCTCCCGTCCCAACTCAATCCTCCCTCCTCCCATCCCTCGACTCAGCCGCTCAGCATCCCTCCTTCTGGACCCTGGCTCCTCACCCCCAGGGCCCCTCATATCCCCGGGGATTTGCTAGAGGTTAGACCCCACCTCCCTCAATTTTATTGCCTTGGGACCTCCAGCATTCCCCCTCCAAAAGCCTCCTCGAGCCAAAACCCTCTAGAGTTCCAGCCTTTGAGCCGCTACCCTTCCTGCCTTCTCCCAGCGTTTAATCCAGACTCAGGCTCTGGCCCCTTCTTTCCCCAGGATTCCTCAGTTCACAGTCTGATGCTGAGTGACCACCACTTTTCCTTTAGTTTCCACTCCCAGCAAGATGCAGGCACCCCTCTATTTGGGGGGAAGGTGATCTAAGTTATAGCCCCATCTCTTTCCCCTTTCCCTGTATTCCCAGCCCCGCATCCCAGCCCCGGGCCTGAGATCCTACTTCCTAGCTAGAAGCTGGGAGTACCTAAGCAGGGGTCGAGCTCCTCTGGACTAATGGGAAGGTCTTCTCAATACTGTGGAGGGGTGGGTGGCTGGGGGCTAGTCAGTAGCAGATGCTTCTTTTCTGGTTCCTGCCAGCATCTTGTTGAGCGGCAGCCACACACACACACCCCCAGCTGCCCCCTCTGTGCCCTGGCCCAGATGCTCTGACCTCAAGCCAAGCACTCCCCCCTTCCCTTCCCCAGG
This sequence comes from Lipotes vexillifer, assembly GCF_000442215.2. Taxonomy (NCBI): domain Eukaryota; kingdom Metazoa; phylum Chordata; class Mammalia; order Artiodactyla; family Lipotidae; genus Lipotes; species Lipotes vexillifer. The sequence goes on along the minus strand of NW_006796716.1, from coordinate 2,015,428 downwards.
GCTGCCAAGGTGTTGCTCTGGAGCTCGGCCAGCCCTCTGCTGACCAGTGTGTCCAGGCCCAGCACTTCTCCCGGACTGTGGGCACAGGTTAGCTGGCTGGCAGATAGGCTGGAGACACTGTTCCAGCCATCCCTCTTTCCCCGG
>NW_006796716.1:2007069-2015210 GCF_000442215.2 Lipotes vexillifer | reverse complement strand
CTTTCCCTGGAAAGTCTGGTCCAAGACTAGCTCAGATGTAGCCTAGCATGAGAGGCAGTCACACTCCTTCCACTTGTCCAGACCTCAACCTTGAGTGTCCCACGGAGCAAGTGTTGGTGGTGCCCCATTTGACAGGTGCGAGACCAGGACTCACCTGCTAGAGGGACTTGCCCAGGGTTACAGGGAACAGGTGGCAGGGAAGCTGCTGATTCCTGGTTCAGAGTACTTTTCTCTGTGCAGGGTGACTCAGTGGGGTGAGTCATGGGTGCAGCCCCAGAGCCCAATGTCTGGCCCTGTGGGGAGAGGGCAGGAAGGGGAGACACAGCTGCTGCCCTCAGAGAATCCTGGTGTCATGCCAAGCAACACTTATTGAGATGAATATTAAATGGTAGTGTGAAAAATGAATAGAGAATGAATGTGTGCCCTTCAACTTAAACTGCTTTTCTGATACAGGTCTTACTCTCATTCAGTCATTCATTCATCAAACATTACCTGGGAATGCACGTTCTGGGGATACTGTTCTGCACTTAAGGTGCTCCTACAGTGGTGGGAGAGACAGACATGGTTTCAATATGTGAGGGATTCAGGGTGGCTTCCCAGAGCCGGTGACATTCAAGCTGGATATTGAAGGAGTGGCATTGCAGCAGGCAGTGGTGCAGGCATTCTAGACAGAAGGAGTGTGCCCAGACACTGGGGTGAGGGTGGAGAGCAACTGGAGAACCTCAGGAGCCTGCTGCGGTGCTCAGGTATGGGGATGAGCGTGGGTGGGAGATGAGTCCAGTGAGGGAGACCTTGAAAGTTAAACTTCATTGTGCAGACAAGGGGGGAGGCAATCAAGGTTCCGACTTTCATTCCCTTAATCAAAAAGCGTCTACTATGTGCTGACTATTCTAGACGTTGGGGACATGGCAGAAAACCAGACAAAGTCCTTGCCCTCCATGGGTTCTAGTAGAGGAGAGAGATGATAAACAAGCAAATAACATACATAACGGTGATAATATATTATGAAGATGATAAAGCAGGACAGAAGGAGTAGGGTGCCAGGTTTGAGGCAAGATTCCAGTTTTAAATCAGGTGGTCAAGGAGGGCCTTGCTGAGAAGGTGTCACTTGAGTAAACATTTAAAGGAGGTGAGGGGGTAGGGCTTCCCTGGTGGCGCAGTGGTTAAGAGTCCGCCTTCTGGAGCTTGTGCTCCGCAACGGGAGAGGCCACAACAGTGAGAGGCCCGCGTACCGCAATAAATAAATAAAGGAGGCGAGGGGGGCTTCCCTGGTGGTGCAGTGGTTAAGAATCCACCTGCCAATGCAGGGGACATGGGTTCGAGGGGTTCGAGCCCTGGTCCGGGAAGATCCCACATGACACGGAGCAACTAAGCCCGTGCACCACAACTACTGAGCCTGCGCTCTAGAGCCCGCATGCCACAACTACTGAAGCCCGCGTGCCTAGAGCCTGTGCTCCGCAACAAGAGAAGCCACCGCAATGAGAAGCCCGCGCATGGCAACGAAGGGTAACCGCCACTCGCCGCAACTAGAGAAAGCCCGTGCACAGCAATGAAGACCCAACACAGCCAAAAATAAAATAAATTTTAAAAAAATTTAAAAAGAAAAAGATTTTCTAAATAAGTAAATAAATAAAGGAGGTGAGGGAGTGATGCATGTAGGTCCCTGGGGGAGGAGCATTCTGGGCAGAGGAAACATCAAGTGCAATGACCAGGAGCAGGGAGTGTGCCTAGCATATCGGAGAGACAGCAAGGAGGTGAGGATGCCTGGAGTGTGGTGGGTGAAGAAGGGCTCCAAGGAGGTGAAGTCAGAGGACTAGAGGGAGGGGCGTTGGAATTGACTGTGTGTCCCTTGGCTTTGATTCTGAGGGTGATGGGAGCCCCCAGAGGGTTTTGAACAGAGAAGGGACCTGATTCATCTTGGGCTTCAGCAGAATTGCTCTGATTGCTGAGTGGAGAACAGACGGAAGGGGACACGGGAGGAAGCAGGGACGTATTTAGGAAGTTGTTGTGATCACGCAGGCAGCTGGGCCAAAGGTGATACAATGGTGGTGATGAGAAGTGGTCACATCCTGGATACATTTTATTTTTATTTATTTAATTTTATTTTTTGGCTGTGCCATGTGGCTTGCGGGATCTTAGTTCCCCAACCAGGGATTGAACCTGGGCCACAGCAGTAAAAGCGCTGAGCCCTAACCACTGGACCACCAGGGAGCTCCCCTGGATACATTTTAAAGGTATAGCCAACTGAGAGAAAGAGAGGCATCAAGGATGCCTGGAGTCAAGTTTTTTGCCCTGAATACCTGGAAAGATGGTGTTGCCATTTGCAAAGATGGAGGAAAAACTAGAGAAGGAGCAGGTGGCAGGTGGGTGGCAGGTGGTAATAGGATTCGGGGTTTGGACCCTTAAGTTTGAGTGGCCCATTAGACATCCCACCAGGGAGGGCAAGTAGGCCACTGCCCATAGGAATCTGGAATTTGTGGGAGAGGTCCAGGCTGGAAGAGGCCAGCATAGATGGTCTTAAAGCAAGGGAAGAGGCTCATCTATAGCAGCATGGAGGCCAGCTGGATGGCTGCTGCGTTGTCCAGTAGAGAGACTGGGAGTGTGTGAACAAGAGCAGGACCCATCGGCTGGAGAGAAGGGTCAAAGGCATTCAAGAGATTTATTTAAGGGAATTCCCTGGCAGTCCAGTAGCTATAGTTAGGACTCCGTGCTTCCACTGCAGGGGGCACGGGTTCGATCCCCGGTCAGGGAACTCAGATCCCGCAAGCCATGTGGCCAAGAAAAAAAAAGAGAGAGAGAGAGAGAGAGAGAGAGGGAGGGAGATATTTATTTAATATGACTACACTTTATTTCAATTATGAAAAGAATATGTTTGTTGTAAAACATTAAAACAGTGACTTCCCTGGTGGCACCAGAGCCTTCCCTGGTGGCAGTGGTTAAGAATCTGCCTGCCAATGCAGGGGACGCGGGTTCGAGCCCCGGTCTGGGAAGATCCCACATGCCGTGGAGCAACTAAGCCCGTGTACCACAACTACTGAGACTGTGCTCTAGAGCCTGCGAGCCACAACTACTGAGCCCACGTGCCACAACTACTGAAGCCCGCACGCCTAGAGCCCATGCTCCGCAACAAGAGAAGCCACTGCAATGAGAGGCCTGCGCACCGCAACAAAGAGTAGCCCCCGCTCGTTGCAACCAAAAAGAAAGCCCACGCACAGCAACGGAGACCCAACGCAGCCAAAAAAAACAACAAACAAATAAATAAATTTATTAAAACAAAACAAAACAGTGACAGATATTATGAACTAGAAGCCACAGGCCCTGTGACTGACCATGTGTAGATAAGCACAGAACTGGCACCTGGGGGAGGGGTTTGACCAGGATGTGTAGTATTTAAGGTTTCTGCCCTGATATCCAGAGGAAACAGGCAGACAGTCAATGAGGAGTTAGTGTGGCACACAGGCTGGAGACATGGAAGGCAGGAAGAGTCTGGCTTGGGGTGGAAATGGAAGTTGTGGGCCACAGTCCAGGGAAGTGTGTGCATATGTGTGTGTCTGTGTGTGTGTGTCTGTGTCTATGGAAGAAGGTGAAGGGCTGAAGATGAAACTGACAGGTGAGGGATGGCCAGAGACGGAGGAGCCAGAACCACGGCAGGAGCTGAAGTGGAAGCTGCTGCACAAGGTGCCATGAGTACCCGAGCAGCCACCTCCCTGGGATCAGGGACCACTTCGCAGAGGTGGGGCATTTGACTTGGGGCTTAAAGGATGAGTAGGAGGTGGCTAGGTGGAGAATGGGGGAAGGGCATTCTGGGGCAAAGCTGTGAACAAGGACATGGACAGTGAGAGAGCAGAGCTTAGTCCCTGTGGGAACCAGGCAGTCCCCACAACACACATCACTCCCATTCTTTAATGTGGTTAATCGATGGAGATTCAGTCCAGACCAATGTTCCGTAGAGCCCTCTCCCCACTCTCGTTAAAGGGGCATCACTGTGCCCCAACATTGGCATTCTGCACCCCTGTACTTGTTCAGGTTTCCTTTTTTCCTTGAGGAGCGGGCACATGCTGGTACCACAATATAGCTTTCCAGGTCCTTTGTGGTCTGGCCCTGCCTCGCTTCTTGGAGGCCGCCTTCCCTCCCACCCTGTGAGCAGCCTTAATGCCTGACCTGCACATGCCTGGGGCCCTCTCCTCACTCTTTTCTCCTCCGCATGCAGCTGGCCAATGACTTCTAGTCCTTCCCTGCTAGACATCACCTCCTCCAAGAATTTGTCTCTGACCACCCAAGAATGAGCTTTGGACTCCTTCTGCGCGGTCCCACAAAGGCCTGTATTTATCCCGACTATAGCACTATTGTCCTGTGTGCATATAGTGTGTGTTAAGCATCTGTCCCCTCATTAGATGGGGACACATAAAGGGAAGGAACGGGGTCATGTTCTTGTTGATTCCCCAGGGCTGGCACAGAAAGCGTGTTTGCAGACTGAGCTGTAAACACTTGGATGCTTGAATGAGGCGTGTTCCTATAAAGGAGCACTGAAGGAAAGGCTGGGCGTCTGGGAGCTCCCTCGCCCCAGCACGGTTTGGGGTTTCCATCCCAACAGCTGGGAGGGTGGGAGTGGGGATCCCTAATATTGGGAACTGCTGCCACCTGCTGGGCAAGGCCAGTGTTGCCTTGCCCACGCCCTCACGGCTGAGCACCTGTGTGCCCAGGTCGGGATGATGACAGTCACTACCTGTTCTCCAGAAGCTCTCGGGCTGGTGTGAGAGACACCCTAACAGTGACAAGACAATGATGTGGAAGTATATGGGCTTTCGGGGTCTGGAGGCGGAAGGGGAGGCAGCTTGTGTAGAATTCAGGAATTCTGTCCCCGGGGCAGAGTTGTGAGGGGCTCAGAGCAGGAAGGGCCAGCCAACCCAGGCTCCGAGGCTGGAGAGAGTGCGTGTCCGTGTGTGTGCGTGCGTGCATGTGTGTTGTTGATGTTCTCCTGCTTTCTGGCAGATTTACTCCCTCTTTCTCCTCCCCTGGGAAGTCTGGCCCTGGCCCATTATTGTACAAAGTGCTGGCCGTTGTGTAAGGGTCACTCTTACCGTGACCCTATCAGGAAGGCCCTCCTTTAGTTCCATTTCACAGATGAGGACGATGAGGCTCAGAGAGGTAAACACAAACCAGGTACTGAAGTTTGGGTGACATGGTTTGTAAGCCACTTAGCCCTGCAAATCCAACCTGTTTTGACCACAAAGTCCAGCCCTGCCCAGCAGGCAGCTCTCCTTCCCCCTTCCAGACTCCCTAACCCCAGCCCACCATCTTCTAGCTCAGTCTTGAGGCCTGGGCTCAGCCATCCTGGGGGTGCAGCAGAGGAGGGAGATACGGGCAGTAGGCAGCTGCGGAATGAGTCTCACTGCTCAGTGTGTGATATTTAAGGTATTTGTGATGGAATTGACTATATGCCTGAATACACTGCCCTCCTTTTCCCAATGAGAAGATTTTTAAAAAAGAAATTTGGCTCAATAGTCTAATTAAAACATTTAGGGATGCAAATGAAATAAGCGGCTCCCTAGTAATGATATTTAGTGAAAACATTTAAAATGGAAATACTTTAAATCACATATATTTACAAATAACTTTATTTCGAAACAATTCTTTTCCAGGCTCACGGTTTGTGAAAGTTTATTCAAACCCTTCACTTGCATTTCTGCTTCTCATTGTCATGTCATGTGTCATCCCTAGCATCTCCTTTGAGTTCCCTAATACAGTTTTCTCGAATGTGTCATCTTCACTTGTGCTTGGAAATACAGAACTTTTTTTTTTTTTTTGGCTGCACTGCATGGCATGCACAACTTCCCCGACCAGGGATTGAACCCGTGCCCCCTGCAGTGGAAGCGTGGAATCTTAAATCACTGAACCATCAGGGGAACCCAGAGCTTTTTGAATCCATGAATGATGCTGTTGCTGGAAAATTTATTCCAAGTCATGAGAATGGTTATTTTTCATCTCAGTGGTAGGTCAATATTTGTGATCTCCCTAGGGTAGTACAGAATTATATAAAATAGCAATCTCCTAGTCTTTTATCATTCTCTTGCCCTGCTTTCTTTTTCTTCACAGCACTTCTTACCATCTGGTATACTCATTTATTTGTTTATTGTTTATTGTCTATCTCCCTTCCCTAGAATGTGAGCTCCGGTGGTCAGGGAACTTTGTCTATCTTCCTGTTTTATGTCTGTCACTTGGAAACATGCCTGAAGCATAGTAGGTGCTCAATAAATATCTGTAGAATGAACAAATACAAAAGTCTTAGAAATGTTTGATAGCCCAGTGGCAGCCAGGACCATGCATGCAGATGGCACTGGAGTGGGATGGGAAGGCAGCCCTGCCGGACCCACCTCCGTGTAAGGAGGGCATCTAAGTCGGGGGCAGCCTGTTGTCTCAGAGGTTTAGCTACCTACAGGGAGACTGAACAAATTATAAAATATATTGAAGACAATTGGGGGAAAGGAAGTAAAAATCTGGAAAGGGGGAAAGCTAGGATGAACCCTGTGCCATTGGAATTTAAGGTCTGAATGGAAACTATTTTTCAATATATGGAAATTGTATTAGTTTGGGTTTTCGGAGAACCAGAACCAATAGGATAAATATAGAGAAAGAGACTTATTATGAGGGATTGACTCACGCAATTATGGAGGCTGAGAAGTCTCACAATCTGCTGTCTGCAAGCTGGAGACTTGGAAAGCAGGGTGGTGGAGTTCCAGACTCAGACAGAAGGCCTGAGAACCAGGGAGCTCTAATGGTGCAAGTACCAGTTCAAGGGCAGGAGGAGACCAATTCTAGCTCAACAGTCCGAAAGAGAGAATTCAAACTTGCTCTGCCTTTTTGTTCTATTCAGGCCCTCAGTGAACTGGATGATGCCCGCCCACATCGGGGAGGGCCACCTGCTTTACCCAGGCCACCAAGTCAAATACTAACCTCTTCTGGAAACACCCTCACAGACGCACCCAGAGGTAATATTTAACCAGGTATCTGGGCATGCAGCAGCTCAGTAAGGTTGACATATAAAATTAACCGTCGCACAGATAAAGGAATAAACATAGGTATAAATGTGTATGTTTATGTGTGTATATAAACATGTGTCTACTGAGTGGGCCTGGCAGTAGAGGTTACCCTAATTGCACTGAGCACAACTAACACCCAGATCTTGGTTTCTAAATATTATTCTCCACCAAAAAGAAACAGGTATTCTTGTTGAAATGGCTAATTCTAGGGCTGGGGCAGGGAAAAACAAGATGAACCTGGAATATCTTATTGAGCCAGAAAGAATGGACATGTCCAAAGAATGATGCGACACATCAAACTGACAAGAGGTCAGCAAGGGGCACCCATTGACCAATCCTGGGACAATTTAAGCATCAAAATAAATGATAGGAATGGATTATAACCTATTGAATAAAATAGGAAATCACAAGTTCATCTGATAAATAAGTAAATGAATAAATACATGGGGGTGAGGAAAAAGTTTTTTATAATAGAAGGCCAACTAATAAAGTAGAAGAAATGATAAAATTGGAAAATCACCATTTGCAAACCACTGTATTAATAATTAATTCAGGCAAGAAACATCAATGGATGCTGAAACCTATGGGCGAAAGTGGGATGAAGAAAAGGATGTTTCATAGTCTTAAAGTACCTCCCTTCCCCAATACCTACTAATTATGATCAAGTGATCAACATTACCAGCACCAGTCATCATGGTTCCAAATGATACTGAATACAAGAACACAGCATCAGGAGTTCCCTGGCGGTCCAGTGATTAGGATTCAGCGCTTTCACTGCCATGGCCTGGGTTCAGTCCCTGGTCGGGGAACTAAGATCCTGCAAGCTGTGCGGCGTGGCCAAAAAAACAAAAACAAAAAACACAGCATTGTTTTTGTGATATTTCTGCCCAAAATATATAACAGTGGTCTAATTGTGAGAAAGAAATGGACAAACCCAAATTGAAGGACAGTCTACAAAATAAGTTCCCTGTAATCTTCAAACATGTCAAGGTCAAAATTCAAAGAAAGGCTGCAAATTGTTCTAGATTGAGGGAGACCAGAGAGATGTGACAACTGGGTGCAATGTTTTGACACCATATTAGTTTTTTTAAAAAAGTATAT
>NW_006796716.1:1998547-2006944 GCF_000442215.2 Lipotes vexillifer | reverse complement strand
TATTTTTTTTTTTTTTGACATTGAAGAGCAGTCTGAAATTGCTTCAAAGTAAAAAGTTAAAAGAAATGCCTGGCATGAGTGTTAGACCTTTCTGGCTGACTCCTGCTGGCCTGCGGGATTCATTATTGGACAAGCTCCTGTGGAACCCCCGTGACTGGATGTGAGGGGCCTTTGTGCTCCCACTGTCCCTGGACTCCCTGACACCCTTTTCTGATTATATCTGTGCTTCATCCCTGCTAGCCCCAGAGATCCGAGAGCAGAGGTCCTGTCTGGATCATGACATACAGCAGCCCCCAGAAACACAATGAATGAATCCCCTCCACAAAAGGGGTTTTGGGGGGTACAGCTCAATTCTACCTTTTCACCTGGGTTCAACCAAAGAAACTGGCGTCTGGCTGTTAGAGGTGCACCTGGCTGAGTGGGACCCAGACAACCAGGAGTCATGTCTGCAGGGAGCTTCCTGGGGGGTCTTGGAGGAAGTATGTACTATTTATAGAGTGGGGTTGAGGGTCTAATCCCCAAGATGGAACCTTGCTGCAAAGGCCTCTCAATGGGGAGGCCCTCTTACACGTTTGAGGTCACTTGTGCTCTCAATGGTCACATCGAGGGGGGGTGTGGGATACTGAGATTCTGAGACTTCCCCTGCCTGCCCCCCTCAGAGCACAGCACCTCCACCCACACTCCAGGATCAGAATGTTGGGAATACTGGAGGAATAATGAGCACTATTGTGGGAATACTGGAGGATATTGCTAGGGGGGATGGACTGTTCAAGATGTTAAGAGGCATTTGCCAGGAACGGTTAAACTTTTGCCCTTCTGTTTTCTGCTGAGCTAAGGTTATGGTTGTATGTGTGGTGATGCCACTCAAGCTTCCAAGATGCCAACTCTTCAGCATGGGGGACTGGGGCACCTGTCTCTCAGCATTGGCATCATCCGGCTGTCACTCCTTTCTTATCTCCTGATGTGAGTAGAGCGCCCCCTTGAGGTGAGGGGCATGCATGCCTGGGCAAGGAATGGGTGAGGAAACTCTGGGTCTGGCTGGAGGGTTCCAGGATCCAGGAGTGGAGGCAGGGGCATGGTCAGCCTACGCGGGGCGGAGCTTGACAGGGAGTGCTTTGACAGGAAGGGAGGGCAAAGGGCCAGGTCCTGCGGCTGCCCCACCCTGCTGACAAGAGTCCCAGTCACCAGGCCACCTTCTCAGTCTGGGGCCCTCGAGGGGTAAGTGTCCTTCTGAACCCACCTTGTCTCCTTCCTGGGGATCAGGTGAGAATTCCTTTCCTCCTTGTATGGGGGGGGGGGGTCCAAACACCCTGCCCCTTCTGCTTTCCTTTAGGTGGCAAGGGGCCACACCTACTAACCCCTCAGCATGATGCAGTCCCTTGCCCACGAGACCAGGGCACTGGGGGGCAGGTAGAGAACGTCTCAGACCCTTCCCCTCCTGACATCAGCCTCAGGGCCAAGGCCAGGGTGGAAGGGCCAAGTGGGGCACCTCATCCAGGCAAGCCGCAAACCACTACTCCCTCCTCTGTCACCCTACCACAGAGCCCAGAATCCCAAGTGGCTGGAGCGCTGGGGGACACCCAGACAGAGCCCTCGCTGGACCAGGTCCTCCGGGAGCGGGATGAAGCCATTGCCAAGTGAGAGGAAGCTGCTTGTGGGGGATGGGAGGGTGGTGGCTGGCTCACCCTCAGGCTCTGTCCTGGCATTCCTGGAAGAAAAGCCACACAAATACCCACTCTGTCACAAGGCGGGGGCTGCGGCCATACTTGTCCACCCCCAGGGCCCAGAATCAGATCTGCAGGCCCTGACGCCCAGGCTGCTCTCTCTGCCCCCTCAGGAAGCGGGCAGTGGAGGCTGAGCTGGACATATTCAAAGCCAAGTTGCGAGCTGTGGAGGCCCAGCTGCTGGAAGTTCTGGAGGAGAAGCTGAGACTGAAGCAGGAGGTGGAGGCCTGGGAGGTAGGGTGGACCTGCCGGCCGGGCCCAGGGGGCAGGGCCAGACGGGCACAAGCCTGGCCCCTGAACCCGCTCTCCTGCCCCCAGGACGACATGCAGCGGCTGGTGAGGCAGCAGGTCGAGAGTCAGCTGCAGAGAGAGTCCAGGGGTGCTCTGAGAGCCCCCATGGACCCTGGAACTGCCAGGACCCCCTGGGTCAGATTCCCCCTGAGTTGGTGGGGACATTGGCGGTGAGAGAGCTCAGCCCAAGACCTTGGGAGGAGTAACTTTATTCATTAAAGTTTAAGGTCTGACACACCCCCGACGCATCCTTGTGCCCTCTCAGTGCCCACCTGAGTCCTTCTGTGCAGTAACAAGGAGCAGCCCGCAGGGCCTTGAAGCCTGGGGTTTCGTGTCCCCTTCTGGCCTTTCTTAGGCCAGGAAGTCTCGGACTGCAGCCATGAAGTCCTGCGGGCAGTCGCTGTGGACCCAGTGGCTAGCGTTAGGCACGGTCTGCATCTGGGCCCGAGGGAAGAGCCGTCTAATCTCAGGGTGGTGGCTGGGACTGTCCGCCGGAGAGAAGGCCACCGAGAGGGGGTGAAAGTAGGAAGATGGACAGAGAAGGAGAGAAGTGGAGGCCAAGCGGGGAGGGATGGAGAGCCACATGAGTCCACCTGCCCAGTGGTGTTTCTGGGTTTTCAGGCACCCCCTGCCCACACCCCAGCCCTCCCCAGGCTGGGGGCTGGGTAAGTCAGGTATGCCCCTCCCGCCACCCAGCCTGGCTTACAGCACGAATTGAGAGTTTCCACCCAGGAGGAAGAGGGCTGGCCCAGAGTAGGTTTCTGGTCGTCGTGGGAAGTTCAAGATCTTGTCCAAGTGCTGGGCCAAGGCATCCAAGTTCACCCTCCACATGAAGCACCCATCCACCTCCACCAGGTTGGTGAGCAGGAACTGCCGCATGCTTATGCTCTGCGGGGGTCCAGCAGTTGCAGGTGGGAGGGACTCCTTGTGAGGCCTGGGGCCGCCACTCTTCCTTTGCCCACAACACCATACAGGGGCTTGGGTGTATTACCTGGATAACACAGCTGAGCTTCTCATCCACCAGTTTTCGGGCACTAGAGAGGGACGCCTCATCCGGGATGTCTATGGCCCTCATGGCTTCCACGTAGTTTGGAAAGTTCAAGCTGGACGGGCTCTCCACTGGGCTGATGTCCACGGCAATCAAGCGCTCCACCAGCTCTGGCTGTGAGAGAGAATCAGACTGGGGACCTTACGGCAGGCATAGCAGGTCTCAGGCCTAGTTCCTGGATCCTGAACTTGGCCATCCAAGGCTCACTGGAGTTCCAGGTTGCCTGCTGGGCACTCAGGGTCTACAGTGGATGGGAAGAAGCCCTGGATAGAGATGGCTCACCCTCTGAAGTGCCAGCAGCATGGCTGTCCTGCCTCCCATGCTGTGGCCAATGAGGACGCAGGGCACTAGGCCCAGCTGGGGCAGGAGGTCCTGCAGATCCTGGCTCATGGCCTCGTAGCTCATGTCTGGGCTGTGGGGGCTGTCACCATGGTTCCGAGCATCCACTGTCAGCACCTGGGGAGTGGGCGAGGCGGGCAGCTCTGGCATCCACATTCAGGGTGGAGAGCCTGGGGTGGTGGGGAGATCCAGAAGGGGAATAAGGGCCCGAAAGGTGAGAAAGCCCAGTTCTCAGACCTTGGAGGCCCAGATGATGAACCTGGAGCCACTGTGCCAGAAGGCCCAAGGAGTGTGACCACGTCTCTGGAGGTATGGCCTAGCTGGGTGGCAACTCCAGAGAAAGCAGACACCAAGAATTGGCAACAGCTGGGGCACAGCAGGACGGGTTGAAGTACGAGATGGAAAGTCCCGTGTCATCCCTGGTGAACAAGCAGGGTCTGGCCCCCTTAGCGGGTAGGGTATTGGTGCTTAGGCATCTGACAGCAGAGCCTAGGTTAGGGTGCAGCACTTAGACCTGTAGAAGGACTGAATGGGTGAAAGCACGAGGGAATGAATGGGGTTCATCTAGGGCCTGGGTCTGCCCTGGGGCCTCCAGCCTTAGAAGGTCAATCTCTTCTTTTTTTTTTTTTTTTTTTTTTTTTTTGTGGTACGCGGGCCTCTCACTGTCGTAGCCTCTCCCGTTGCGAAGCGCAGGCTCCGGACGCGCAGGCTCAGCGGCCATGGCTCACGGGCCCAGCCGCTCCGCGGCATGTGGGATCTTCCCGGACCGGGGCACGAACCCGCGTCCGCTGCATCGTCAGGCGGCCTCCCAACCACTGCGCCACCAGGGAAGCCCCCAATCTCTTCTTTCATTTCTGCTGAGAAGGACCTGCCACTCCCAGCGTTGAGGACAGAGAAGCTGGCCACACCTCGACCTCCTCTAGGGCCCCGCCCACCAAGGCCCCACCTCCCTCGGGTCCCCGCCTCCCCCGGAAGCTCACCCTCCGGCCTGTCTGCTGGGCCAGGGCCTTGGCGATGGAGTTGAAGTTGGTTTTGCAGCCGAAGAGCCCATGCAGAAAGACGAGGGGCGGGCGGGTTGCCTCCCCGTCCAGAAGTCTGTAGGAAAGCGGCACCGGCCTGGCGGGAGGAGCAAGGGTAGGGGAAGGGTCTGAGCCGGCTGGCGAAGCGGCCTGGGAGAGGGCGGGCCCAAGCGGAGGAAGTGGAACCATCTGGGTTGGACTGGAGGGGGAGGGGCGAAGGACGAACTTGCACCTGACACCCTTGACTGACCTCGGCTCGGTGCCGCCTTGGCTGCTGCTGGGTGCGACAGGCACTCTGGAGAAGCTGCGACTGGAGGGGCCGAGGCCCCTACGGGGGAGCCTCCAGGCGCGGGCCCAGCGGAGCATCTCCCGGATCTCCTTTCCGGCGCGCACCTCGTGGTGTCCCCCGGCTCCTCCTCGCTCGGAGCCCCGCCCAATTCCGACTGGAGCTCCGCCTTCTCCCCGCCCCCTATCGCGGAGCGCCCCTCCTTCGCTCACGTTTCCTTACGTAATCCCGGAAAACTTGCCCCCCCCCCCGCGGCTCCGCCCCTTGCGTCACTACGAAACCTTGTGGGCGCCACGCCCACAGGCGAGAGCACCGCACCTGGCCACGCCCTGGGCGGAGCCAACCAATACCCTGGCCCCGTCCTGCTAAGCTCCGCCCGGCCCCTCCCCGCGCAGAATTCTTGCGGGGAGTCGGAGCCTGAGTTTCGGGAATCACGTTCCCGCAGCTCGTGACGTGCTGGGTTTGGGGCTTGAACTCTCAACGCGGGGCGGATCCTGGCCAAGCCGAGGAGACGCTGCCTGGGCCCGCTGCGGACCCCACACCTGGCCTGCTCCGGATGCTGTATTTTCTGTGCCGCTGGCGGTCGCAGGCGAGAGGCGCCATGAGTGGCTCCCGTCGTCGAGGCGTCAGCTTGGAGGCGCCGTGCTCTACAGCTGGGGGCCCAGGCAGGCTGGACGGAGCACCTCTTACCAATCCTGAAGCCTACTCTAGAAAGAGCTAGGAGAGACTCTAGAGGTCATTTCCAACCAGCCCTTCGACCCCCCCGCTCCGGCCCTTTACTGATGAGGAAACTGAGGCAAATAACTTTTACAAGCGGTATAACGTAACCTCTGGTCTGCGAGTCAAGGTGGGAGGCCAGGTTTTTGTACTAAAGGGGGCATTTGCTGCACTGAGCTGAAATGGTTCAGATCTGCTCACCCCCGCCCCCCATTTACCAGCAGAGAAATAAATAAGACCTTTATTTCCCACCCCCCTCAGCACATCGTGCAGGGAAGTCACCTCCTTTTGGACCACTGACTGGCTGCCATCTTCTCTGACCAGTCTGGGGTAGTGGTGGCAGTGGCGACATTGTCTCAGGTCTCAGCTGGCTTCCACAGCAGTCCAGCCTTCAGCAGTTGCAAGAGTAGCTGCTCTTTCTACAGCATTCTTCTGCTCAGAAACGGTCAGGGGGAATTTCCTGGTGGTCCAGTGGTTAGGACTCCTTCCTCTCACTGCTGAGGGCCCGAGTTCAATCCCTGGTCGGGGAACTAAGATCCCACAAGCTGCGCAGTGCCAGGCACCCCCAAGGACTATACTGCACACCTCCCTTCAGGTCCTTTCCCACACCACTTCCCACTGGGATGCTGTGTCCACTTTCCAGATAGCCAGTTGCCTAAGTCCTCCATGTCTTTTAAGGTCCAGGATAACTGCCACCTCTTCCTCAAGCCTTCCCAGCTTTTCCCAGTTGAAACTAATCTCTTCCACCACATGTTCTCAAAACATTTGTCAGAGTCTGGACTCCTACGTGTCCACCATAGGCTGGGGGCTCCTGAAGGACCTGGGTCATGTTTTGTTCATCTGGCGCAAAGTGCTATAGTAATTTTACTGAATGATTATGGAGAGATTCAAGCACTAGCTAGGCTTAGGTGTAGGTTCAGCTGGGAGCTGGGTCAGTGCCCCCTCCAGGACATGGCACCTGGGCTAGCCAGGGATCCACTGGCTTCTCCCCCTCCTCCTTAGGACAAGCCTGATGGAGTCAGTACAGTAGGATGCATCCTAACTCCACGGCCTCATAAATGCCTTGCCTAATGAAGTGGCCCCCATCTTGAGCCAGCCTGGTGATGGGCAGGTGTTTTGTTCTAATCTGAGGAGGGCTTTGAGGTTGCTGGGGACTCTAAACACACCAGGTGGTGTGATGATTTGTTGCCAGCATAGTCAATAAGGGCATGATGAGAACATCTGAGCCCTGGAGGGGGGTTGGTCCAAGGCCTGGGAGGAGTCCTTGAAGGAGATCAGGTAGGAAGTTCTTCTAGAACTGGTGGATAAAGGGGAAGGGGGTTGATGTCATGGTGGTGATTCAGAAGAGTAGCATTTCAAAGGTGGTTTCAGGTGGGCCCCCATCCCCACCCCAGCCTACTGTCTAACTGGGTAACCTGATCCTGGCCCACAACCCTTGACCATCTGCCCCCAGCCAGAGTCCTGGGTCTAGGGGCAGAAGCAGTCTTGAGACGTTTCTGAGTCCTGGGCCCCAGCTGTGTCACGTGGCCGGTCAGGACCTGGCTGGCTGGCAAGCAGAAAAACCAGTTGGCTTGAGGTTTTCACTTGAACACTCCAGAATAAGCAGTGGGACCAGGAGAGGGGTTGTTGTTACCTTGGAAGGACTCTGGTGATGGGGTGTTGGGCAGGGATAAACCTTAGGGCCGTCCACCCCTCCCATCTCACTGGTGGTTGGTGAGGGTCTCCTTCTTAGGGGGTGTCAAGCCCCTGATATGCTGAGGTTGATGCAGGGGGAGAAACGGGCCGCAGAATGAGGACCCTCGACCTCGGTGATCGACTCTCCACTTCCGCATCTCTGTTCCCAGCCGTCCAACCTGGGAAGGTGTTAGCATCCTTATTTTACTGCTGAGAAAATGGAGACTTGGGAGGTGAAGTCACCCAGCTCCAATCATGCAGCCGCCATGTGGCGCAACCCGAAGACCTTCCCCGGCTGTGTGACTCCTCGTGCAGTGCTCCGAGTGTTTCGTCACCGCCCTTCTGGCTGGGGACTGAGAGCCAAGGGGGTGTGGCCTGCGGCCGCAGGAACACTGCACCCTGGTGGCGGCGGCGTTGAATGGGTTAAGACAGGGAGGTGGCGGGTGTCCCTTAACCGCACCTGGCTCAGTATCGGTCACGTGGCCAGGGTTTCACCTGCCCCGCTGAGCAGGGACAATCAGGCTGCTTGTTTCTGCGATTGGTCACCATGGTGACAGGAGCGCGCCTGGGGAGGTCACCAGGGCAAATTCCTGCCCGCCGCCAGGTGGGGCAGGGGTGTCGGTCAGGCGGGTGTCACCGGGGCTCCTGGAAGACCCCTCGAGGTTTCCTTTGGGGCTGTCCCCGTGGCCCCCCTCAAGTGACTCCATTCCAGAATCCTCCCATAGCACCCCACCCCCAGCCCAACTTCTCTCTTACCAGATTTTGAACCTGAGTTTATTAAACTGCCAAGACTTTCCTATGCATTATCTTGTTTAATCAGCACAGCAGCCTGTTCTGCGTGGGCGTGGTGGTAATCCCCTGTGCCTCCCCCCGACTCAGGGAACACTTTGAGAACATTTGCTCCTGCCTTCTTTCATTCAACAATCAACAGATATTCTTGGGGTCTCATACCTTTCTAGACATAGGCACCTTTCTAGACACAGCCAGTGAACAAAACAACAGACTAACGAGCCACACAACAGTGGATGGTGTGGAGTATTTATTTTCTTCGGAGCAGGTTGGGGAGGCTCATGGGGACCCCGTGTAGAAGACAGAGACTGCGTGTGATCATCCTCTAGCCCTGGTGTCCAGAACACCTCTGGGGACCATTTCTGCCACCTCCAGGCCTTACCTGTACCTCCTCCCCTCCAAGCTCCCCACCAGACCCACAGATCCTCCATCTCCTGCTTTCACCTACTTGCTCCTCTGCTCCAGAACCCCCGACAGGCCCTGCTAACTTTTTTTTTTTTTTTTTTTTTT
>NW_006796716.1:1993465-1998402 GCF_000442215.2 Lipotes vexillifer | reverse complement strand
GGAGCACAGGC
Organism: Lipotes vexillifer; assembly: GCF_000442215.2. Lineage (NCBI taxonomy): Eukaryota > Metazoa > Chordata > Mammalia > Artiodactyla > Lipotidae > Lipotes > Lipotes vexillifer. The sequence goes on along the minus strand of NW_006796716.1, from coordinate 1,998,391 downwards.
TCCGGACGCGCAGGCTCAGCGGCCATGGCTCACGGGCCCAGCCGCTCCGCGGCATGTGGGATCTTCCCGGACCGGGGCACGAACCCGCGTCCCCTGCATCGGCAGGTGGACTCTCAACCACTGCGCCACCAGGGAAGCCCGAGTCTGTGTATTTTGAAACCCAGCAGCCTTCACTCCGCTTGAGAAACAGCAGCCTGCAGGTTGCACACCAGCCCCCTCTGCCTGCATTTTGGAGCCTTCATTTACTGAGCGCTATGTGCCAGGCACAAGGGATGCAGGGGTGAGCCCAGATCAATTCACAGACCTGACAGTCTGCTGGGGAAGATACGAATGGAGGTGTGATCACACACCCAGTAAATATGCAAAGGAACGTGAGAGCATAAAACCGAGGAATCCGACTGGCCCTGCAGAAGTGATGCTTGAATGGAGATCTGAAGGATGAGTAGGAATCGGCCAGGTGAAGGGGTTACAGTGGAGGAGGGTGTTCCAGAAGTCGGCACACCATGTTCAATGACAAAGCCATCCCATTTCTCAAGGCAGAGTCAGGAGTCATTTCTGATGCCTCCTTCCTTACCTCCTCCACCCCCATCCAATCCCTCACCTAGTTCTGTTGATTTTTATCTCCCAAACAGCTCTGATATCCATCCACTTCTGTCCATCTCCACGGCCCCATCTCACCCCTCCATCACCACCTTCTCACTGGACCTGTCCATTTTGGCCCTTCTAGCATTTTCCCTACATAGTAGGCAGCTTGATCTTTTGCAAACATCTAAGATATTTCTATGTTATTCTAGTTTGTTCCTTTTTACATTTTCCTATTTTTCTGTGCTCTGGGTTCTGTGTTCAATGCTCCTGGGGATGCATGTGGCAGACCAAAGAGTAGAAAAGCTGGTTTTTGTGTTTCAAAAGCTGAAGCCCAGAGGGGAAGAGGAAGCCTCAGTAGAGATAAGTGTTTGGGCCAAGAATGGGAGGGGTCTGCCACTTACTTCTTGGCAGGGTCCCCAGAAAGGAATGGCTCATGGGCTTACTAGGCAGGCAGGATCATAGGCAGCTTGCAGAATTGTTCCCAGCTCTGAGCCCAAAGCAGACACAGTACAAACCACAGGACCAAAGGGACCATGGAGACAAGATGGTGGTGCCTCAGCAGTGATCACTGTTGCTTGAGGGCTGGATACTGTCCAACTTCCCCCCCCCCCCCCAGCCTCCTCCCTCATCTCCCCCCTCCAACACACCCCCAGCAAATTTGGCCCTGCTGAATGTCCTGGAATTGTGTCCCAGCCACTGCCTCAGCAGAATGGAGCATCAAGGAAATAACGTTATTGCATGGCTCAGTTTATGAACTGACTTTCATAATTGCCACAATGCCATATACACGGACTTTCTTTATAAATCAACAATCCAATAATTCATTTGGCAAATATTTACTGGGCACCTGCGGATGCTAAATATGAATTTTAGAGTCAGGGATATGGCAGTTACATGGCCCTCTTCCTCAAGGAATACAAAAAGCCCAAACCAAAAAACCCCCCAGCATTTCTACTTTCAAGTGGGCAGGGTGCTGTGTTCAATAATTGGGGTGGGAGATATTAAGTAGGGTGGTAAGGAAAGGTCTCAGGTAAGGTGAAATTTGGAGGATAAGAAGGAGGCAGTCATATAAACACCTGGGGGAAAAGTGTTTTAGGCAGAGGGAATAGTATGTACAAAGGCCCTGGAGTACACAAGACCTTCCCTTGTTAGAAGAACAGAGAGGAAGGCAGAGGAAGCTGGAGCAGAGAAAGCAAAGGGGAAAAAGGCCTATAAGAGATGGGCTGGGGTGAGTCCATGTAGGGGCCTGGTAAGGGATTTGGTCTTTATTAAAGAGAAATGAGAGCCAGTAAGGGTTTAAGCGGGGAGAGACATGATTTCCTTCTTTTTTTTTTTTTGCGGTACGCGGGCGGGCCTCTCACTGTTGTGGCCTCTCCCGCTGCGGAGCACAGGCTCCGGACGCGCAGGCTCAGCGGCCACGGCTCACGGGCCCAGCCGCTCCGCGGCATGTGGGATCTTCCCGGACCGGGGCACGAACCCGCGTGCCCTGCATCGGCAGGCGGACTCCCAACCATTGCGCCACCAGGGAAGCCCCTCCATTTTACAAAGACTATTTGGCTATATGCAGGAGAAGGCTGGAGAGAAAGATTAGAGGGGAAGTGGAAGAGAGGGAGGAACATCAGCTAGAAAGCTATCGTATTATCTAGTTGAGACAAGATGGTAACTTTTGACTGTGAGGTGGCCTTGGAGATAGAGAGAGGTAGAGAGACTTTAGATATATTCTGAATTAGAATTAATAGGATTGGATGAACAATTATTTTTAGTTTTAGTTTTTATTTTTGGCTGCAGGGCGTGGCTTGTGGGATCTTAGTTCCCCGACCAGGGATCGAACCTGCACCCTCAGCAGTGAAAACACAGAGTCCTAACCACTGGACCACCAGGGAATTCCCTGGATGAAGAATTAGATGGATATCCCCCTCTATAGGGTACAAGTGGTAAGGGAGAATCTAGAGTTCCACTTGAGGCATGTTAAGTTTGAGATGCCCATGAGATAGCATAATAGTTAACATTTATTAAGTTTAACATGCCAAACACTGTTCTAAATGCTTTATATCCATTAACTCACTTACTCCTCATAATGACTGTGAGAGGGTACATGTATTATTTAATCCCTCCTTTAAGAGCTGAGAGAATTGAGCAACAGAGAGGTTAATTAATTGCCCACGATCACACTGCTTGGAAGCTGCAGGGCCGGGATCCAATCCCAAGTGGTTGGGCTCCAGGGGCCATGCTGTTAACCAGTGTCCTCTACTGTCTTTGTGGCATTCAAGGAGGCAGGTGGATGCATGAGTGGGGAGCTCAGAGGAGAGATCTGGGAGCTGGAGGATGTTAAAGCCGTGGAAATGGGAGAGACACTCACAGGGGATGAAAGTGCATTGGAGGAAGAGAAGAGGGCCTAAGACAGAGGACCTTTGTAGGATGGCAGGAAGGGAGATGGAGGAAGTGCACAGAAGGAGGAGGAAGGCCAGGCGAGGGTGGTGTCACAAAGAGCAGGACAAGTGAGAGTTCTGAGGAGGAGAGAGAGCAGTCACCTCTGTCAACAGTTGCTGAGAGCGTGAGTAAACTCCGGATGGAAAAGTGACTGTTGGCCATGGCAACCTGGAGGCCCCAGGGACCTTGCCAGGAGCAGCCTGGAGTGGTGAATGGGTGGGGGCAGGAGCAGACAGGAGGGGCTGATTGGCATGTGGGCAGAGAGGAAGCAAAATCAGGGGTGAGATAGCTCTTGAGGTGAACAGAGAAATGGGGTGGCATCTCTTTGGAGATGTGAAGTCAAGGAACTTTCTTTTTTTAAGATGGGAGATAAACATGTTTATATGTTGATGTGAAGGATATAGTAAAGAGTGGGTGGTATTTGCTAATGCAAGAGAAATAAGGTATTTCTGAGGGAGATTTTTTTTCTATCTACCTTTTTTAGTTTTTGTTTTTAAAAATTTTTTAAAAAATAATTTATTTTTATTATTTAATTTAGTTTATTGGATCTACCTTTCTTTATAATTTAAATTTAAATGTTTAATTTCATTTTCTTTTATTTTTTGGCTGTGCTGTGCAGCTTGCAGGATTTTACTTTCCTGACCAGGGATTGAACCCAGGCCCACGACAGTGAAAGTGCAGAGTTCTAACCACTGGACCGCCAGGGAATTCCCTGGATCTACCTTTAAAAAAAAATACTTTTTATTATGAAAAATTTTAAACATATATGAAGGGAGATAGAATCACCATCACCCATCACCCAGCTTCAACAATTATCAACTCAAGGCCAATCTAGTTTCATCTGTACCCCATGTATCTCCTCTCCCATCTCTGCATTATTTTGAAATAAACCTCAGACATCATACTATTTCATCTGTAAATATTTCAGTATGTTTCTCTAAAAGCTAAGGACCTATTTGTTTTTTAAACATAAACCACCATATCATTTACATACTTTTTTTCTTTCTTCCACTCCACACCACTGGCACGTGGAACTTCCCTGACCAGGGATCGAACCTGCACCCCCTGCAGTGGAAGAACAGAGTCTTAACCACTGGACCACTTAATATTATCAATTATACACTCAATGTTCACTTTTCTAATTGTCTCACAAATGCCATAAATTTTAACAGGTTGCATCAGGAAACAGTTAAGATCCACAGCTGTGATTGGTTGATATGTCTTGTGTTTCTTCTTTTTTGATCCATATGTCCCTACATCTCATTTTTTTCCTTGAGTTTGTTTTTGTTGTTGAAGAACCCGTTTATCCTATAGAGTTCTCCACATCTGGATTTTGCTGACTGTATTCTGGGTATATGTGTTCCTCTTTCCTTTGCATGTGCTGTAAATTGATCTTCTGATCTAGAAGATTGATCAGATTCAGATTTCACTTATTTATTTGCTATTTTTATTTTTGTTTTTCTGCAAGGGTACTTCACAAGAGATGTTGTACTTGATTCTTCTTTTACGGCAGCCAAGTTGTACTGGTTAGGACCCCTTGGCTGGAAACCCCAAATCACACTGGCTTAACCAATAAGAAAAGCCGCATCTCCCACAACCAAGAGCTCTAGAGGAAATTCAGGGCCCCGAAGAGGAGACAGTTACTGGATAGAAAATGTTTCCAGGGCTCCAGGTTCCTCCTCTCCAGATCGACGTCCTCATCATTGGTCGCAGTCCTTGGGCTCATTCTCTTTGGAGGTTCAAGTTGGCATAGAATTCCAGATGTCACCACCTGACGGGACAACGTCCAGGGGAAGATGGGGTGCTTTCTTTCCTAGGCAAGTGGAAGCCTAGTCCTGCGGCCTGGCAACAGACCTTCCCTCCTGTCTCACTGGCTGCAAAAGTGTCACATGCCCACTCTGAGCCAATCAC
>NW_006796716.1:1989066-1993455 GCF_000442215.2 Lipotes vexillifer | reverse complement strand
GGAGGGAAAGAGACCAACCACCATGATTGGCTTAGTCTAATCAGGAGTTATCACTGGAGCCGGGGGTGGGGGTCTGCTCTAGTTATCTATAGATGCATAAAATGAATATCCCATATCTTTGCACACTGAGTATTTCTGAACAATGTTACCTAGAAGTGGAGTTACTGGATCTCAGACTATTTTTTTATACTTATAAGGGACCTTATTTTTTGTAGAAGTGGTCAAATTGCCCTCCAAAAAATTGGTTATTGTATCAATATATACTTCACCAACAAGGGAAAAGGAAAACAAGAGGCAGAGGAGTGCAGTCCTTAACAACTTGGGCTCTAGAAGACAAGATGCCTGAGTTCAAAGCCCAGCGTCTCTGTGTAATGTCTGTGTGAACTTTGGGCAACTAGTATAACTTCTTTGTGCCTCAGTTCTCCTATCTATAAAATGGGGATAATGATAATACCCCTATTCAGTCAACACTTACACTTAGAAATTGTTAGCTTATTTTCTCTCATGAGATATCATCAAATTGCTGGTTAGTGTCGCAGATCCTTTCTCCGCTCTTGACTGCGCCTCTGGGAGGCTCACCTTTGCAGGCTGTATTAGCTTTGTCTTCTGGGTTCTGAGGGCGAGAAGAGAGAGATGCTGGCCTATTTGTTTCTCCTGCTGCTCCCAGGTTTGCTGTGGTTCCATCAGAGCATGTGTCCTTCTATAGCTGTGGCTACTGTCCAGCAACCCTGTTTCCCATAGCTCCATCTTTCGACCCTGTAACCCGGTTTCCTCCCATTGCTTCTTTAGGCTTGGGGGTGGTAATGGCTCTCCACTATTGTTAGTTTCTTTCTTTCTTTTTTTTTAATGCTGCTGGAGATGCAACTCTTTTTATTTATTTATTTTTGGCTGCGTTGGGTCTTCGTTTCTATGCTCAGGCTTTCTCTAGTTGAGGCGAGCGGGGGCTACTCTTCGTTGTGGTGCGCGGCTTCTCATTGCAGTGGCTTCTCTTGTTGTGGAGCATGGGCTCTAGGCACGTGGGCTTCAGTAGCTGTGGCACGTGGGCTCAGTAGCTGTGGCTCGTGGGCTCTAGAGCCAGGCTCAGTAGTTGTGGCGCACGGGCTTAGTTGCTCCGCGGCATGTGGGATCTTCCCGGACCAGGGTTCGAGCCCGTGTCCCCTGCATTGGCAGGCAGATTCCTAACCATTGCGCCACCAGGGAAGCCCTATTTCCTTTTTTTGTTTTTAATTGTTAATTTCTTGGTACCTCAATATCCTTTACTGAATTCCCTGGCTCTACACATACCTCTCTGTACATAGTCCCTCCAATAAAGTCTCTTTAAAATCAAGCATGCTGGACTTCCCTGGTGGTCCAGTGGTTAAGACTCTGCCCTTCCAATGCAGGGGGCACAGGTTCAATCCCTGGGTGGGGAAGTTCCGCTGGCCATGTGGCCAAAAATATAAAAAATAAATAAATAGAATAAAATCCAGCATGCTGTCTGCTTTCTGCCAGGCCCCCAGTGATACAATTAGTCTTTAAAGTTTGCCAATCTAAAAGGGGGGAAAATTTGTTTCACTTAGGGAATTTAGAGAAATACCACTTAATACGGAAGTTATACATCTTTTCATATGTTTATTAGCATAAATAGTTATTTTTGTAATTGTTTCTTCTCCTTTGCCGATTTTTCTTTTGGACTGCTATAATTTCTCTTGTTGATTTGCAGGAACTCTTTATAATAGGTGTTTTAACCATTTTTCTGTTACATATGATGCAAACATTTTCTCCCTGTTTCTTGCTTATCTTTGACATTTGTTCATTTTTCCCTTCTATGTAAATTTTTTTTATTGTGGCAAAAAACACATAACATAAAATTTACCACCTTAACTATGGAGTATAGTTCAGCAATTTTAAATAAATTCATATTGTTGTGAAACATGTATTCAGAACTTTTTCTTTTTCTTTATTTGGGATCTTAGTTCCCCGACCAGGGATCGAACCAGTACCCGCTGCTGTGGAAGCGCAGAGTCTTAACCATTGGGCTGCCAGGGAAGTCCCCAGAATTTTTTCATCTTGTAAATCTGAAACTATACCCATTAAAGGACAACTCCCTTTTTCCTCCTCTCCCCGCCTTTGTAGCTATCATTCTGCTTTCTGTCTTTATGAATTCGACTCCTCTATGTACCTCATATAAGTAGAATCATACAGTACTTGTCTTTTTGTGGCTGGATTATTTCAATTAGTATTTATCTTTAAGGCTCATCCATATTATGGCATATGTCAGAATTTTCTTCCTTTTTAAGCCTGAAGAATATTTCATTGTATGTATAGACCACATTTTACTTATCCCTTTATCCATAGATGGACAATTGCATTCCACCCCTTGGCTATTGTGAATAGTACTATGAACATGGGTGTGCAAATATCTCTTCGAGACCCTGCTTTCAGCTCTTTCGGGTATATACCCCAAAGTGGCATTGCTGGATCATATGGTAGTTAAAGTTTTCTACCCCCGTACTGTTTTCCACAGCATTGGTACCATTCTACATTCCTACCAAAAGTTCCAATTTCTCTACATCCTTGCCAACAGTTGTAATTTTCTGTTTTTTTTTTTTCTTTTTGAGTTTTAGGAATTCTCTGTATATCCTGGATATTAATCATATATCAGATACATGATTTGCAAATATATTCCAAAACCATCCCGTGGATTGCCTTTTCATTCTGTCCATAGTATCTTTTGATGCACAAAATTTTAAATTTTCATCAAGTCCAATCTGTCTATTCTTTTCTTTTGCTGCTTGTGCCTTTGATGTCATATCCAAGAAATTGTTGCCAAGTCCAATATTGTGAAGATTTTTCCCCACATTCTTCTAAAAGTTTTGTTGTTTCACCTCTTGCGTTTAGGTCTTTGATCCAGTTTTAGTTTTTGTATAAGCTGTCAGGCAAGAGTCCAACTTCATTCTTTGGCATGTGGATATCCAGTTGAAAAAACTGTTCTTTCCTCATTGAGTGTTCTTGGCATCCTTGTTGAAACTCATTTGACCATTTTTGTGAGAGTGTATTTCTGGGTTCTCTGTTCCATTTCATTGGTCTATATGTCTGTCTTTATGCTAGTACCACACTGATTTGATTACTATAGTTTTGTAATATTTTGAAATTCAGATGTGTGGATTCTCCAACTTTGTTCTTCTTTTTGGCTATTCAGTTTCCTTGAGATTCCATGTGAATTTCACAATGAATTTTTCTATTTCTGCAACACAAAAACAAAAATGTCGTTGGGATTTTGACAGGGGTTGCCTTGAATCTGTAGAACACTTTGGGTGGTATGGATGTCTGAGCAATTTTAAGTCTTTCAGTCCATAAACATGGGGTGTCTTTCCATCTATTTGTGTTTTCTTTAATTTCTTTCAGTAATGTTTTGTACTTTTCAGTGTACAAGTCTTTCACCTCCTTGGTTAGGTTTTATTTCTAAGAATTTTATTCATTTTGATGTTATTGTAAGTGGAATTGTTTTCTTACTATCCTTTCCAGATTGTTTATTTGTTTTATATTTTTATGCACTCAAATCTGATCATCTTTTGTTTGGCTTCTTCTGGGGTTTGTGTCTTGCTTAGGGAGGCTTTCCTCATTTTGATATCATAAAAATGCTTTCTGCATTGTCTTCTAGTTCTTTCTAGTTTGCTTGTTTGTTTTGTTGTGTTAGACCTTTAATGCATCTGGATTCCCAATGAATTGCCAATGATTAGCATGTGGACAGAAGGCAAGGTGGAAGGATAGGGGTAGTAAAAAGTGTTGGGACTTCCCTGGCAGTCCAGTGGTTAAGACTCCTCTTTTCCACTGCAGGGGGCACGGGTTCAATCCCTGGTCAGGGAAGTAAGATCCCCGATGCTGCTGTGCGACATGGCCAAAAAAAAAAAAAAAATGTGTGGAGACTGGGTGGGGAGAGGGAAAGGAGGAGGGGCAATACAGGGGCAGGGGATTAAGAGGTACAAACTACTAGGTATGAAATAAGCTACAGGGATATGTTGTACAACATGGGGAATACAGTCAATATTCTATAATAACTATAAATGGAGTATATAACCTTTAAAAATTGTGGATCACTACACTGTACACCTGTAACTTACATAGCATTACTGTACATCAGCTATGCTTCAATAAAAGCAAAACTGTGGAGGCTGGAACAGCTCTAGGTGGCTGCATTGTTGGGTCTGGGAAGGAGGCACTGAAGGGTCTGGAATAACAGGCAGAGAAATTTGGGTTGAAATGTAACTCCGTGTCCCTACTCAAATTTTTCAACCTTTCTCTTACTGGCTTGTATACAAATTTTTTTTTTTTTTTTTTTTTTTGCGGTACACAGGCCTCTCACCACTGTGGCCTCTCCCATTGTGGAGCACAGGCTCCGGATGTGCA
>NW_006796716.1:1984081-1989001 GCF_000442215.2 Lipotes vexillifer | reverse complement strand
CCCGCGTCTCCTGCATCGGCAGGCGGACTCTCAAGCACTGCGCCACCAGGGAAGCCCTGTATACAAATTTTGTACTTTAACCTTTTGGTCAACTCTGACTTCTGGTCTGACACCTTGCCTTTGCCCAATCAGTGACTCCTGCCTGGAAAGACTTTTCCTCTCAGCTCTGCCCACCTAAAACCTACTTATTCAAGACCTTTACAGGGACCCACCCACAAAGCCTTCGTAGACTGTTACAGCTCTTCGTGACCTCTGAAGTCCTTCTAGAACCCATCTGCTGCTGTTCCCTGATTGCACACAAGACACAGTCATTTTTGTCTCCAAAAGGCACCATGGACATTAACCTTGTCTCTGCTTTATTGAGTATCAGCTTTGTGCTGGGCATTCTGCTAGACTTGGGGCATACAATGGTGAACAGGATGCTTAGGTCCTTCCCCGACAGAGCTGATGGTCTAGGGCAGGAGAAAGACAAGTTAAGAGGTGATTCTGTCCACCTGCCAATGCAGGGGACATGGATTCGATCCCTGGTCAGGGAAGATCCCACATGCTGCGTAGCAACTAAGCCCGTGTGCCACAACTACTGAGCCTGTATGCTGCAACTACTGAAGTCCGCGTGCCTAGAGCCTGTGCTCCGCAACAAAAGAAGCCACTGCAATGGGAAGCCCACGCACCGCAACGAAGAGTAGCCCCCGCTCGCCGCAACTAGAAAAAGCCTGCGTGCAGCAACGAAGACCCAACGCGGCCAAAAAAAAAAAAAAAAAGAGAGAGTAAGAAAAAAAGAGGTGATTCTGACACAGAGGGACGAATGCTATGGTGTTGCCCGGGATGCCCAGGACTCTATAGGAATAGGCTGGGTGTCAGGGAAGCATCCCTCAGATGGGATATAAAGCAACCTCTAAGCTTCCCAAGACAGGTGAGGTGAAGATGGGGAAACTGTGCCAAGAAGAGAGAATGACTTGTGTTGAGGGTCCAAGGAGCATGATTTTTGAGGAAGGGAAGGCTGTCTAGTGGGGTTGAGCCTTGGAGGCCGGGGTGGGGAGGCAGAGTGGGGCAATGCGCAGAGTGCAGGCAGAAACTGAGAGGCAAGCACGGCTCTGCCCTTGTAGGGGCTCTTTAGGCATGCCATGGTGTCTGGGTGGGCTCTTAAGAGCCATGTCGGCTTGGGGGACTGGAAGGACTTTTAAACAGGGGAGTGACATGGCCAGATTCAGGACTGTGTCACTTGGCTATTCCAAATGGCTTGGAAATGGACTGAGCAGGGTTGAGGGTAGGGAGAGGCAGTCTGGAGATGGGAGACCCTCTTGAGGCTGTTACAGAAAGATGGTGATAGCCTGGTTGGAATCGGTGGTACAAGTGGGGAAGAAGAGAGGTGGACGTATCTAGAAATAATAACAGGCTGGTAATTGACAGGAGGTGGCAGAGCCTGGAGCCCAGCCTCATCAGCTTGTGAGCTTTGGTGGTCTCATCGTGTAATGCCTACCTTGCAGGGTCCTTACAGAGATCAAATAGAGCAGGGACAACATCACCTCTCATACAGAGGAGAGTGGGAGGTGGCCAGTGACTTGTCCAAGGTCTCTCACCAGGGCCAATGCGCTCTCTCTCTCTTCACCTCCTCTGCAGTGCATACTTGTCTTGGCAAGGATGACCTTGAATGGAGCCCTGGCAGGGGAGGGAGAAGGAAGGTACGGTCTGTCCCTCCAGGCCTGCCGCAGACCTTGAGGGAGCCACAATAAATGCTGTGTTTGTTTGGTAAAACACTTGGCTTTTAGTTTTGCTAGAAGGAAGAACTAGAACAGGTGTGGCAAGACCAGTGCAGCCTGCAGCACAGCAGTGGGAGGTGCGGCGGGACAGAGCCCCAGGGCCTGGCAGGGGGCTCCAGGGGCTGTGGATTTTGAAGAAATCCAAGGACTTTCTCATGACCCAGCCATCTCCCTCATGTTCCCAGACTCCTGCCTGGCTGAATACACCAAAATATTAACGATACCAACTCAAGTTAACTGACGTTCTACTGTGTGCCTAGCATAGGTGCTACTCCTGCACATAGACAGGAACACAAATGAGCGCTGGCCTGTACTCAGTGCTGCAGACAGAGAGAAGCTCAGGATAGTGCCCTTGATCTTGGGAGATGACCTTCTGCAGGGGACATCTCACAAGAAACAGAACAACACCATAGCGTATGTAGTATGTGCTGTGACGGGGTGAAACTAGACTGCATGGGAATCCAGAGGATGGCTCAGCTAATCCTCAACACAGCTCAGTGCTATTATCATACCCATTTTGTAGATGAGGAAACTGAGACTCAGAGAGTGAACTGCCCTGTTTACCTGGTCAGTTTGGTTCTGACTAATTTTCTTCTGCAGGGGGTGATAAGGATAAAAATGGGGATGGAAAAGACAAGTTACATGGATCATGGATCCAAGTTACAAGATCATGGATCATCTGGTCCAAGCCCTATGTTGAAATGATGGGGAAACTGAGACCCAGAAGGGAAGGAAATTGCTCCGAGTCACACAGGGAAAGGAGCGGATCCCAGCTGACTCCCAGTCCAGTCACACCAAATGCCTTTCTCTTCTCTAGGAGTCTCAAGATTTCCTGGGACCCCTCACGTGGGACCCTCCTCAGTTTGTGGTCTCTAGGCTGCAAACTCTACGCCCTCTGTTTAGACTCTAAACTCCAGAAAGAATAAGAAGAGTTTGAGTTAGGACAGATCCTGAAGCCAGGCAAGGATGTGTGTGCGAGTTGGGGTGGGAGGGTGTAGGATGGGGTAGGATACCTCACCACTACCTGCCAGGGGAGCCCAGGAGAGCCCAGGCTTGGGGAGAGACTAGGGAGCCAGGGGAGGGTCTGAGGCCCGGGAGCCCTTCCCACCCCACCTGAGGATCTGATTGGGTCTGTCTACCTTCTCTGCCACATCCCTCTGGCTCAGGGGTGCTGACGGGTGTGCTGGGGATGAACCACAGTGGGCTGGCTGGCTCAGTGCCTCAGGCTGCCGCTCTGCCACAGTGTGGCTGGGAGGCGTTGCATCCAGGCTGCCCTCTTGAAGCCGGTGGTAAATGAATAACCTTGCTCCTGCCTGCAGGGCCCTCTGGGACAAAGAAGCCACCTGGTGCCCCTCAGTTTTGGCTTGGGCCAACCTGACACCCTGGTTCCACTGACCAAGAGACCGTGGGGGTGGGTGAAGGCAGATGCAACCCCTTGGTCCTCTGCCTACACTCCCAAATCCCATCTCAGTTCCCTCCCCCTCTACTGCTAAGCCTCTTCCCTCTCTGACACTTCCCCCCACGGAGCCCCCTCCCCTTCACTGACCCCCTTCTCTGAGTCCCCTCCCTCTTACTGGGCTCCCTCCCCTCACTTCCCCATGGCTAAGCCCCCTCCCCCTGAGGCCTCCCCATGGAGCCCTCCCACCCACTGCCCTGACCCCACATCCCCTCCCTCTAGCTCTCCCTAGGATCCATCACTAGTAGCCCCCCTCACCTACATATTCCATGTCACTCTGTTTCCTTCCCCCCAGGCTAGAAGACTGGTTCCCAAAGGGGACTGGGTTGGAGAGAGAGTAATGACAACCCCAAGTCCTTTCCTGGAATCTCACAGAGAATGAAGGATCTAAAGCCAGGGTACTCTTACTGCTCGTGGTAACCTGCTTCCTCTTGCTCGGGTCATAAAGGGTAAAAACATGTCTGTTGTTCCTTAGCTAGAGGAGAATTTTTTGGGAGCCATGTGAAGCATTCTACTGAAAAATCTGCCTGCCCCCGGGGCCTTTTGCTTTCTCTTTGCTGCAGGCCAACAAGTTCGAGATACAATAATTTCGAAATAATTGCAAGCCTCCACAATCCCAAATACCCGTCCTGTGACCTATGCTCCCCTGCAAGTGGCTCTCCTGGCCTGGATTCCCCAAACCTCTAGAATGCGTGGCCTACGTGTTCTGTTTCTGCTTCTCATCTCCCACTCACTTTTCTGTCCACTGCATCTGCCCCCGCGTCTCTAGTTAAGGCTGCCAGTGACCACCTTGCTGCTTTTAATCTTCAGCCTTCTTGCCTGACGACTTCCGCAGCCTCGGATGCCATTGCCAACGCCCGCCTTCTTGAAACTCTTTTTTTTTCTCTTTGGTTTCTAGACTGACCTCATCCACTTCCCTGGTTTCGGTTGCCATATGTATGCTAACAACAGCCAGGTTTACTGTTCCTGAGTTCCAGATCTCTATTGTATGTCCTGTCACTTCCTGGACGTCTCTGCCTGGAGGTCCCACAGGCTTGCCAAACTCTGTTCACTCACAACTGAAACCATCATCTTCCCCCAGCAACCTGGTCCTATTTTGGTAAATGGTACCACCAGCCAGTCAGTGACCTAAGGCAGAAAATTGGGGTTATCCTAGCTCTTTCCACTCCCTCACCCCGCCTATCCAAATGGTTCTCCAGCCCAGCTCATCTTGCTTCTTTTACAACGCCCCCTTCCCATCAGGCCTGGTCCGCCGTCCCACTGTCCCTGCTTTATTTCTGGGCTGCATCATCTCACACCGAGACAGCTACACAGCCTCTAAGATGGTCTCCCGCCTTCATGCCCCTCCTTGAGTCCCAGTTCTGCAGGGGCAGCTGGAGAGGTTATTTTAGAGTGTAAATTTGACCAGGTACGTCCCTTCCATGATTCCCATAACATTAGATTAGGGTCCAAAATCTGTAATTCCGCACATGAAGATTCTCCATGACTTGACGTCTTCTGGGCCCAGGGCCCCATTGCTGCTTCCTCCCTCACCTTGCTATCTACCCACCCATTGGGATCTCACTTTCCTGGCTCTGGACACCAGCCCCCTCTCCCACTGCCTGAACCTCTTACACCTTCTCCAAGACACAAGTGCTTCCAAACCTTGTTTACCTTAGCATTAGAAGGTCACCAGAGAGTTCTGAGTCCCCCCCGCTCTTTCCC
>NW_006796716.1:1979596-1984049 GCF_000442215.2 Lipotes vexillifer | reverse complement strand
TCTTTCCCTCCCTCAAGGGTTTCAGGAAGAAAATGAGGTCCCTCTCTCATCTCTTCTCCTGGTGAGAAGATTCCACTCAGCTTCCTTTGGTGGTGTGTTTTACCAAAACAATAGATCTTTTTGTTCTCCTTTCCCAAATATGAAATCATAGCATTGAATGTGCTCTTTCACACGCCACAGGGGAGATTCAGGTGTGCGGGAGCTGTGGAGGGCGGGTGCTCCAGGCACAAGCCCTGGAGAAGGGGGTCCCTGACGTCCTCCTCCCACCTTCCCCATGCCCGGATGCGCTCATGCCCGCCCCTCCAGATTGGGGCTTCATCGTCTGAATCCCCAGTGAACAGGTCAAAGGACCAACTAGCTAGTGAGCACCCAGCTCAGTTTACAACCCCACTTTCTCAGCTACCGAAACTCGGTCCCTCTCTAAGCTTCATCCCGGGCAGTGGGAGAGCAGAATCCAGCCAAGGCCAGCCCTTGCGGGGAGAGCTCTGCAGGGAGGTGGAGGCTCCTCCGCGCTCGGGACAAGGAGGCACAGGCAACTGCAAAACGAAAGGTTTTTATTGAAAAATATCAAGTGGCCCTTTTCAAGACTGCGGGTCCCTGCTCAACGAGGGCTGTCAGGCCGCAGCCCGACGGGGCGAACAAGTAGCGGCAGTCACCCCAGCTCCGCGCTCCAGAGGGGCAAGGTTTCATGGTCCATGCTGGCTGGCCCGTGGGCTCTGCAATCCCGCTCCCCGGCCCGAGGAGGGGTGGCAGCTGGGGAAGGGGGCGCCGGGAGGTCCCCTCCCAGTCCAGCGAGAGAGTTGCCTGGCATCTGGGTCGGCTGGTCTCCGATGCAAGGCCGCACGCAGGACTGGTGGGCGCGCCATCTCGTGGGAGTGGTACAGGCCTCCCGCGGCTGCTCACTCAGACGTAGTCCTTGCGGTCGTAGGCTGTGCCGGTGCCGGTGCCCGGGCCGGTGGAGCGCGGCGCCGAGTAGAGGACCTTGGCGGGCTTGTATTTCTTCTCGCGCGGCGGGCACGAGCAGCAGAGTAGCGCGCCCCCCAGCAGCTGCAGCGCCGCGGCCGCCCAGCCCGCGTACAGGGCTGAGCCCATCTCGCGCTTCTGTGCATCTGGCACCAAGGGGTTGTAGAATTCCCGGATGATGGTGTTGGCCGACCAGGACACCGGCACGAGGGTGAGCAAGGCGGCCAGCAGGAAGAGCACGCCCGCCACGATGGTGATCTTGGCCTTGGCCGTTTCGTCCTGCACACAGTTGGTGCACTGGGCACCCACGAGCGCCACAAGGAGCCCGAAGGCGGCCAGCAGGATGGCGACGACGATGAGGGCGCGGGCCGCCTGCAGGTCCTGAGGCAGCGCCAGCAGCGAGTCGTACACCTTGCACTGCATCTGACCCGTGCTCTGCACCACGCAGTTCATCCACAGGCCCTCCCAGGTGATCTGCGCCGTGATAATACTGCTGCCGATGAAGGCCGTCACGCGCCACATGGGCAGCGCGCAGCACACGATGGTGCCCAGCCAGCCCATGACGGCCAGCGAGGTGCCCGCGATCTCCAGGCCCATGGACATGGCTGCCGCTCCAAGGCCGTCACTGGCGGGCGGCTCCGGGTGCGGGACGACGAGGGGCCGGGGCCGCTGGGGCCTGGGCGGGAGAAGCGGTGCGCCGACGGACTGATGCTCGAATTGATGGACCGACGGAAAGACACACGGATGGCGCGCGCCCTAAAGGGTCCGCTCTGCCCGCTCGCGCAGCGGCTGCGCCTGCACCTGCCTGTGGCTTTGTAGGCGGGCGGCAGCGACTGGGTTGGCCCTGGGCTGGGGCAGGTTAGTCTTCGATCCTGGCCCAGCGCTCCGGCGGGGGAGGGAGGGGCGGAGCCGCCCTCTCCCGGGCCTGGGGACAGTGACGTGGCCCCTCTTCCCACCTTCACTAGGCGCCCTGGGAGGAAGGACTTGGCCAGGAGTGGCTCACGGCGCGGGGATGGGGGGTGCCAAGAGAGGGCGGGGCCGAGACCTGCGCCCCCTCCCCTCGCTCCTGGTTCCCCACTGCTCGGAAACGAATTCTACGGGGTGTGGGGTGAAAAGCACAAAGTGCTGGACACTCCCCCTGCCACCCCCAGCATTTTCAGCGCCGTTGGCACGGGAGGCGTGGGGAAGGGGGCGCTGCCAGCTGCCAGGGATCCGCGGGGACAGGGAGGGCCTACTGTGGGCGTGGCCGCGGCTGTTTTCCCAGAGTGGGCCGCTGCCCCGGGAGCTGCGCACCTGCTCCTCAGTCCCTCTGGCCTCTGAGGCAGCGCTCCCAGCGCAGGATCCCGGCCTGATCCAGGCCCATGGAGTTGCCATCCCTGGACGTCTGGACTCGGCGGAAGCCAGGGACCACCCGCAAAGGCGCCCAGAAGACACCCCTGAGCGAGTGCTGTACTCAGATTCTCTAGCCCCTCTCCAGCTCTCAGCTCTTAACACTCGCAGTGACCCTGGATCCCTTTAGCTGAGCTGCTCTCGCCTCCCAGAGCCGCCCCCATTGAGTCCCTTCCCTTCACAGAGCCCTGGTCCTCTCTCCTGCTGAGCCGGGGGCGGGTGGGGGTGGGGGAGTCAGAACCGGGATCCACCTTAATGAAACGGTGGTGAAAGAGGTTTGATCCAGGCAAAAGCGGGAAGTCAGAGACGTTACCTGCAGTAGCCTTGCTCCCACACCTGGGCTATCCCTCGCCCTGCTTAGAGCCCTACAGAGTTGGCCTTGGAGGGTCTGTGCCCCACGTTCCTCGCTTCCCCTCACCTCAGGGCCCTCATTCTTGCTGTGTCCTCTGCCTGGGACATTGCAGAGACCATATGGCTCACTCCTTTCACCTTTCATGTTTTTGTTCCCAGCCAGCGCTTCCCTAACCACTATTTAAAATCACAGCTGGGACTTCCCTGGCGGTGCAGTGGTTAAGAATCTGCCTGCCAATGCAGGGGACACAGGTTCCATCCCTGGTCTGGGAGGATCCCACGTGCCATGGAGCAACTAAGCCCGTGCGCCACAGCTAATGACTGCACTCTAACTGTGGGCGTGGCCGCGGCTGTTTTCCCAGAGTGGGCCGCTGCCCCGGGAGCTGCGCACCTGCTCCTCAGTCCCTCTGGCCTCTGAGGCAGCGCTCCCAGCGCAGGATCCCGGCCTGATCCAGGCCCATGGAGTTGCCATCCCTGGACGTCTGGACTCGGCGGAAGCCAGGGACCACCCGCAAAGGCGCCCAGAAGACACCCCTGAGCGAGTGCTGTACTCAGATTCTCTAGCCCCTCTCCAGCTCTCAGCTCTTAACACTCGCAGTGACCCTGGATCCCTTTAGCTGAGCTGCTCTCGCCTCCCAGAGCCGCCCCCATTGAGTCCCTTCCCTTCACAGAGCCCTGGTCCTCTCTCCTGCTGAGCCGGGGGCGGGTGGGGGTGGGGGAGTCAGAACCGGGATCCACCTTAATGAAACGGTGGTGAAAGAGGTTTGATCCAGGCAAAAGCGGGAAGTCAGAGACGTTACCTGCAGTAGCCTTGCTCCCACACCTGGGCTATCCCTCGCCCTGCTTAGAGCCCTACAGAGTTGGCCTTGGAGGGTCTGTGCCCCACGTTCCTCGCTTCCCCTCACCTCAGGGCCCTCATTCTTGCTGTGTCCTCTGCCTGGGACATTGCAGAGACCATATGGCTCACTCCTTTCACCTTTCATGTTTTTGTTCCCAGCCAGCGCTTCCCTAACCACTATTTAAAATCACAGCTGGGACTTCCCTGGCGGTGCAGTGGTTAAGAATCTGCCTGCCAATGCAGGGGACACAGGTTCCATCCCTGGTCTGGGAGGATCCCACGTGCCATGGAGCAACTAAGCCCGTGCGCCACAGCTAATGAGCCTGCACTCTAGAGCCCGTGAGCCACAACTACTGAAGCCCGCGCACCTAGAGCCCGTGCTCCGCAGCAAGAGAAGCCACCGCAATGAGAAGCCCACGTGCAGCAACGAAGACCCAATGCAGCCAAAAGTAAATAAATAAAATAAATTTATTTTAAAAAAATTAAAAAATAAAATCACAGCTGGGAATTCCGCATCGGTCCAGGGGTTAGGACTCCCCGCTTTCACCGCAGTGGCCCAGGTGCAATCCCTGGTGGGGGAACTAAGATCCCGCAAGCCACGTGGTGCGGCCAAATAAATAAATAAAATCGCAGCTATTCACCCCACTATGTCCTGTCCCCTTTTTATACTTTACATTCTTTTTTATCATTTAACACCATCCATCATACTCTATATTTTTCTTACTTATTTTTTATTCTCTCTCTCTCTGCTCTAGTATGTCAGCTCCACTGGGACATCCAGAAGATCCCCAAACAGGCAAGGGTTTCTGTTGGTTTTATTCACTGCCGTATCTCCAGTGCCCAGAACGGTGCTGGGTCCTCAAGAGAAAGTTGATTTAGAAAGTTCATGCAAAAACATCACTTTCTTGCATT
>NW_006796716.1:1973085-1979586 GCF_000442215.2 Lipotes vexillifer | reverse complement strand
TTCCTGCAACCTTGTCTGCCCGGGGGCCCTCCTCCTGGCATAAATGACTGATAATGGGCCACTACTCTGTCACGTGCCTTTGGAATCTAGTCGAAACCTAGGGCACTTCCAGGTGAGATGAGAAACCTCATCAAACCGGGCCTAGGGGTTTTTCTGGTTTGCCCCACATCTCTCAAATACAGTCATGCAGCCTATGTCTTCCTCCGTAAGGGTCCAAGCCCTGGGGTGAGGTAAACAGGGCCAGAGGCCCATGGAAACCAGGGTCCTACTTCTCGCAGGGGCAAAGGTCTTGGGCTGGGCCTGTTGGGGCTGGGTTGGGCAGGGCTGGGAGTGCCCAGCCAGAGGGCCTCGCTGGTGCTGGGCGGGGGCTGCCCTGGAGCAAGTTCTTGAAGCCCAGGTCCATCCAGTGGACTGCTGGCTGCTGCAGTTTCCTGGTTAGTGGCGTGGCTTTGGGTCGGAGGAGAGACAGAACACTTGGGCAGTGTGGCTGAGTATAGGGTGGGTGCCTGAAATCACATGCTTTTGTCCTGAGAGTGGGTTTCCTGCTGGTTTTGTCCTGAGCTCTGTCTCTTGCTACCTGCGAGGCTGAGGAAAGTCACATCCCCTCTCTTAACCTCCATTTCCTCCTCTGCCAAATGAGGAGACTGATGCCTACATGACCTACCTCACAGGGCATTGATGAGAACGGAGGAAACGTATGTGTACTGCAAGCCAGAAAACAGCCAGGACCAGACAAACCAGTGGGCAGAGAAACAGTGTGGAGAAGGTGGAGGGTTTAGTTGGACAGACCTGAGGTGGAGGCCAGCTCCACTCTTATCAGTCCTGTGGCCTTGAGCAAGTCCTTTCCCACCTGGACTCGGTTTCTTCATCTGTGAAGAGAGGTTTGTTCTGAGCTGCTTGGGTTCGGGGTTAGGGGGTGGTGGGCAGGAAGAGGCGCCTTGTTCCTGAGCCTGAATGAGGTGGATGTGCCGGGCAGGGCTGTGAGGAGATGAGGCCAGCAAGACAGAAAGCTTCTTGCCCAGGGGCCAAACTTCAGGGACGCTGGGCAAATAGCTTCAATCAGCATTTTGCGCAATATCGTCCATGGTCCTTACAACTCAATAATAAAAAGACAAATAACCCAATTAAAAAAATGGTCAAAGGATCTGAGTAGACATTTGGAATAGACAAGGAAGACATACAAATGGCCAAGGTGCACATGAAAAGTTGTCTGACACCATTAGTCATTAGGAAAATGCAACTCAAAACTACAAAGAGGGACTTCCCTGGCGGTCCAGTGGTTAAGACTTTTCCTTCCAATGCAGGGGGTGTGGGTTCAATCCCTGGTTGGGGAGCTGAGAGCCCACATGCCTCACGGCCAAAAAACCAAAACATAAAACAGAAGCAATATTGTAACAAATAAAAATGGTCCACATCAAAAAAATCTTAAAAAAAAACATACAGAGATAAAACTTCATACCTATGAGGATGGCTAGAATCAAAAAGATGATAACAAGTGTTTCAGAGGATGTGGAAAAATTGGAACCCTCCGACAATGCTGATGGCATTGTAAAATGCTGCAGCTGCTTTTGAAAACAGTCTGACAGTTCCTTACAAGGTAAAATTACCATATGACCCAGCAATTCCATTATTAGGTATTTACCCAAGAGAAATGAAAATGTACGTTCACAAGAAAAACTTGTGCACGAACATTCATAGCAGCATTATTCCTAATAGCCTGAAAGTGGAAATGTCCTAAATGTCAGTTAATGAATGAATAAACAAAAAGGAGTGTATCTATACGTGCAATATCATTCAGCCATAGAAAGGAATAAAGTTCTGATATGTGTTACAACGTGGATGAACCTTGAAGACATTATGATAAGTGAGAGATACCAGTTGCAAAGGATGGCGTATTATATGATTTCATTTATAAAAATGATCCAGGCCTTCCCTGGTGGCGCAGTGGTTAAGAACTCGCCTGCCAATGCAGGGGACACGGGTTCGAGCCCTGGTCTGGGAAGATCCCACATGCCGCAGAGCACCTAAGCCCGAGCACCACAACTACTGAGCCTGTACTCTAGAGCCCGCGTGTCACAACTACTGAAGCCCGAGCGCCTAGAGCCCGTGCTCCGCAACAAGAGAAGCCACTGTAATGAGAGGCCTCTGTGCAGCAATGAAGAGCAGCCCCTGCTCGCCGCAACTAGAGAAAGCCCGCACTCAGCAACGAAGACCCAATGCAGCCAAAAAAAAAAAAAAAAGATCCAGAGTAGGAAAATCTATAAAGATAGAAAGTAGATCGGTGGTAGTGCTGGGGGGGTGGTGTTGGGAGGAAATGGGGACTAACTGCTAATGGGGACAGGGTTTCTTTCTGGGGTGATGAAAATGTTCTATTGACACAATTGATTGTGTTGATGGTTGCATAGCTCTGTGACGATACTAAAAAACCATTGAATAGTACACTTTAAATTGTGAATTGTATGGTATGTAAATTGTATCAATAAAGCTGTTAAAAACCACAATGGTGCTGGGAGGGGGCTGCAGTGTGTGTTCGTGTGATATGTGTGTCCCCAGAGAGTGGGAATGAGGGTGGGATGAAGCTGTTTTTTAATGGAGAGTACTGTGGGAGTTGGTGAGAGGAGGGTGAGGCTTGGGGGTTCCAAGCACAATGCTGGTCTCCCCCTCCTCCATTCCTGAGCCTCCTGTCTAGAGACAGCAGCATGAGCCAAGGTGGGACTGATGCTCCAACATCCCTCCAGTTAGTGCTGAGTGACCATAGGAAGGGGAGTTCTGATGCTGTCTTGGTCCAGGAGAGCTTCCCGTAGGAGGAGGTTGGGCAGGAGCTGGTAGAGAAGGATTTGGCTGGTGGAGGTGACTAGGTGTGTTTGGGGTGAACTGTGTGTGTGTAACTCCGAGAAGCAAGGGTTTAGAAAAAGAGGAACTGAAAGAAGAGTGCCCCCAGCTAGGAGATTAGCCTGTTCCCCATCTCCCACCCAGTGTTCAGCTCCCCAGAAGTAACCATCACGTCCCCAAGGCCTGCCTTTTCCCCTACTGCAGTGGTGGCATCCTCCCCTTTCTCCCATACCGGCACACTCAGCCTGGCCCCCACCTCTCCCCAGTGGGCAGAGTCTGTACTGAATTATACCATTGGCTTTCTTGGTTCTCCAGTCTGCCAATGGCAGATTGTGGGACTTCTTGGCCCCTATAACTGCATGAGCCAATTCCTACGATAAATCTTCTATTATGCATATCTGTATATAGTCTATTAGTTCTGTTTTCCTTGAGAACCTTGACGAATGTGGTAGAATTCTCCAGTGAAAACTGGGCCCGTAGATTACTTTCTGGGAGTTTTAAAATTACAAATACTTAATACTTACAGGTCTATTTAAATTATCTATTTCATACTGAGTGAATTGTTGTAGCTGTGTTTTTTGAGAAATTGGACCATTTCATCTAAGTGGTTGAATTTATGTGTGTTCATAATATTTCTTATTATCCTTTTGATATCTGTAGGGTCTGTATGACAGCTCCTGTTTCACTTCTGTTGGCAAGTTGTATTTCTCCCTCTCTCTCTCTGTCAGCTAGAGGTCAGTCTTTGTCAGCTAGCGGTTTGTCATTTTTACCAGTTTTTTTTTTTTTTTTTCCCTCAAAGGACCAGCCCTTTGTTTCATTGATCTTCTCAATGATCAATTTCCTTGATTTTTGCTCTTCTTTATTATTTTCTTATTTCTACTTGTTTTGGGTTTATTTTCTCCTCTTTTTCTAAATTCTTGATGTGGGAGTGTAGATTATTGACTTGAAACTTTTCCTCTTTTCTAATATATGCATTTAGTGTTATAAATTTCTCTCTTAGCACTGCTTTATCTATGTTCTACAATTTTGATATGTTGTACTTTCATATTCACTTATTTCAATGCATTTAAAAAAAAATTTCCCTTGACCTATGGCTGCCTTTTGAGTTATGCAACAAGAAGTGTGCTGTTTAGTTTCCAAGTGTTTGGAGATATTCCTGTTGTCATTCTGTTATTGATTTCTAGTTTGATTCCATTGTGGTCAGAGAGCATACTATATGATTTCAATTAATTTAAGTTTGTTGAGGGAATTACCTGGCCATCCAGTAGTTAAGACTCAACGCTTTCACTGCCAGAACCTGGGTTCAATCCCTGGTGGGGGAATTAAGATCCTGCAATCCAAGCAGCACGGCCAAAAAAAAAGAAAAATCCGTGGAGATTTCGTTTTGGCCCAGGATATGGTCTATCTAGGTTTTTAATTTTTAATTTAAAAAATTTTTTTTAAAGATTTTTTTGATGTGGACTATTTTTAAAGTCTTTATTGAATTTGTTACGATATTGCTTCTGTTTTTTGTTTTGTTTTTTTTTGCCCCGAGGCATGTGGGATCTTAGCTCCCAGACCAGGGATTGAACCTGCGTTCCCTGCATTGGAAGGTGAAGTCTTAACCACTGGACCTCCAGGGAAGTCCCTATCTGGGTTTTTTAAACAAGTGTGTGTTCTGCTGTTGTTGAGTGGAGTATTCTATAAATGTTGATTAGATCCTGTTTGTTGATGGTGTCACTGAGTTATATAACTTTGCTATAGTTCATCTAGTTGTTCCATCAGTTGCTGAAAAAGAAGTGTTAAAGTCTCCAACTATAATTGTGGTTTTGTCTATTTGTCCTTTCAGTTATGTCAGCTTTTGCTTCATAATTTGCAGTTTTTTTGTTTGATAATGCATACACATTTAGGATTACTATGTCTTCTTGGTAGATTGACCCTTTTTTCATTACATAATGTCCCTCTCGGTCTCTGGTAATTTACTTTGCTCTGAGGTCTAGTTTATCTCATACAAATACAGCCACTTTTACTTTCCTTTGATTGTTTTCATGCTATATCCTTTTCCATTTACCTTGCCTATGTCATTATATTTGAAGTGAGTTTCTTGTACACAACATATATTTGGGTCATGCTTTTAAGCACTCTGATAATTTCTTTTAATTGATGCAGAGGCATACCTTGTTTCATTGCACTTCGCAGATATTGTGTTTTTTTACATTGAAAGTTTGTGGCAACCCTGTACTGAGCAAGTCTATCGGTGCCTTTTTTCAACAGCATTTGCTCACTTGGTGTCTCTGTGTCACGTTTTGGTAATTCTTGAAATATTTCAAACTTTTTCATTATTATTATGTTATGGTGATCTGTGATCAGTGATCTTTGAAGTTACTATTGCAGAAAGATTATGACTCATGAGGCTCATGATGGTTAGTCTTTTTTAGCAATGAATTATTTTTAAATTAAGGTACGTACGTTATTTTTTAGATATAATGCTATTGCACAATTAATGAATACTGTATAGTGTAAACATAACTTTTATATGTATAGGGAAACCAAAAAATATGAGTGAGTCACTTTACTGCTGTATTTGCTTTATTGTGGTGGTCTGGAACCAAAACTGCAATATCTCTGAGGGATGCCTGTATTTAGACTATTTACATTTAATGTAATTGTTGATATGTTAAAGCTTAGTCTGATATTTTATTTTTTGTTTTCTGTTTGTTCTCTCCATTTGTTTGTTTTTTATCTGTTTTCTTTTTTCTGCTTTCCTGTGGGTTACTTGAACAGTTTTGAAACCCATTTTACCTATAGTGTTTGTTCTTTTTAAAATATTTATTTATGTCTTAGTTGCTGCATGCAGGATCTAGTTCCCCAACTAGGGATTGAACCCGGACCCCCTGCATTGGGAGCGTGGAGTCTTAACCACTGGACCACCAGGGAAGTCGCTCTATAATGTTTTTGAGTGTACCACTTTATATAGCATTTTTTTGTGATTTTTCTGGATATTACATTATGTGTATATTACTTACCACAATCTATTTGGTGTCATCATTTTACCTGTTCAAGAGAAGTATAGAAAACTTACCTCCCTTTATGTCCCTTTACCCTCTCCGATTTATCATATTGATATGTCTTAAACACTTCCTCTCTATATATTTAGAACCACATCGACAGTGTTGTGATTTTTGCTTCAACTGTCAAACATAATTAGAAAACTCAAGAAGAGGGGAAAACCTTTTGTATTTTATTTATTTATATAAGTAAATAAATAAATACATATCTGTATATATTTTTTGATTGGCTGAGTTTAGCTATTATTATTATTATTTGTGGGAGGGTGCCACACCATGCATAATCTTAGTTCCCCAACCAGGGATAGAACCCGTGCCCCCTGCATTGGAAGTGCGGACTCCTAACCACTGGGCCACCAGAGAATTCCCGAGTTTGGCTCTTATTTATTAAAGTTTAAAAGCAATGCCTACTTATACAGGAAAGTCAAAATGGAAAAGGATATTAGAAAAATTATAATCCCATCCATTTAAAGATACCGTTATTGGGCTTCCCTGGTGGCGCAGTGGTTGAGAGTCCACCTACCGATGCAGGGGACACGGGTTCGTGCCCTGGTCCGGGAAGATCCCACATGCCGCAGAGCGGCTGGGCCCGTGAGCCATGGCCGCTGAGCCTGCGCGTCCG
>NW_006796716.1:1966688-1972999 GCF_000442215.2 Lipotes vexillifer | reverse complement strand
TCAAACCAAAAGGGAAGAAACAAAGGAAGAAAAGAATAAAGAACTACAAAAAAAACTGGAAAACAAGTCAAAAAAAAAAAAAAAAAAGTACAGACTTCCAGTTATAAAATAAATAAGTACTAGGGCTGTAAGGTACATGATAAATATAATGAACACTGCTGTATGTTATATGAAAGTTGTTAAGAGAACAAATCCTAAGAATTCTCATCACAAGCAAAAATATATTTCTTTTCTATCTCTTTAATTTTGTGTCTCTATGAGAGGATGGATGTTCACTAAGCTTATTGTGATAATCATCTCACGATGTATGTAAGTCAGATCATTATGCTGTACACCTTAAACTTGTACAGTGCCTATATTAATGCTAACTCAATAAAACTGGGAGAAAAAAGAAAAAGAAAAGCTGTGGCGCTCATCATGAGCTACGAGGAGTCTGAGGGCGGGCAGCAGGATGGTGACAACGATGAGGGCATCATGTGTCCTTGGGTCCAGAGGTCCCGAGTTGGTCTGCCTTGCCTCCACCTTTCAACCTTCTCATGCCTGTTTTATCTATAAAATCCAGGGGTTTCAGCTGTACTTGGCAGAAGGAATAGGAACACGTATGTCTATTTCATCTTCTCAGGAGTCAGTCCCCCAGCTGTTGTCTTTCTTTCCTTCTTCCTCCCTCCCTCCCTTCCTTCCTTTCTTTCTTTTTCTTTTGGCCACGCCATGCAGGGTCTTAGTTCCCGGACCATGGATCGAACCCGTGCCCCCTGCAGTGGGAGCGTGGAGTCCTAACCACTGGACCACCAGGGAATTCCCTCACACACACACCTGTTTTCTTTCACCTGGTTCTTTGTACACATAATCGTTACCTGCTCGGCCCCTGTAACCACTTGAGTTTGAGACCCCTGGCTTAGCCTTTGTAGTTTAGTGTTTTGGCCCTGGCTCTCCTACTGGCAACCAGAATGAGAAAAAAAAGAAAAAGGAAAAGAAAGAAACCCCAGGGAAGCTCAGTTGGGATAGGCTGGGGCTGGGGGCACTGCAGGAGAGAGGCATGTGAAACCCCAGCCCCCAGCCCCTGCACTGTGCTGTGTCTTCACCTCACTAAGCCTCCCTTCCCAGGAATGGAGGGTAATGGACTCTGTTGACTTCTAAGTTTATTTAAACCTTGGGGAACCTTATCATATCTTCATGCAAACAGCATAAAGTTAAACAAAGCAGCTTCTGAGGCCCAAGGAGAGCGTAGTTGATTTAAGATAGGGCTCTATCAGAGGTTACTCAACCCTTAGTGCCTCCCGTGTTATCACTGACAGAGGCCATGTTCCCCAGCCAGGGCAGTCCCATGGCACTCTGTGCCCCGACTCTGAGCTCCAACCGAAAGGAGAGTCTTGCTGCTGAAGGAGCTCAAATATCTTTGCTGGCTGATGAGCAGCCCTATGGGTAGCAGGCAGCCTCTTCCCCAGATAGCCCAGTCCCTGCTCAATGGCCTTGTGACTGCAGTGGCCACTGTGGCAGAGACGGAGTCCACGTGGGGCTTTCTCTCACCAAGGCTGACCCCTGTGGCTTCTGGCTGCAAAGTAGCACCAATCCTGAATCCAATACGGCATTATCCTTCCTTAGGGGCCAGCCAACCCAGTGTGACTGCCATCACTCCAGACTCCTGTTGTGAGGATATCAGCAGGGTGTCCATACATCGATAGATGCCCATTTGGGATCTGGATTTGTTTTACTTGAGCATCATGCTTCTGCCAGTACTACTATTCATGAACTTACTCACGCCTCATTTGCTGTTCTAGTGAATCTTGCAATATTGTTTCTGATCTAGAAGCTGCCTTACAGCAAAAAGAAGTATGCGGTGATGTCCTGGGAGTCCTGCTCTTATCATGAACCCCACCATCTAGAAGCATCTGGCCTTGCAGGGGGGATGAAATGGCCCTTTGAAGACAGCTGTGGTTCCACCTGGGAGACAACAGCGTGGCAGCTCGGACGGCCATCCTGCAAATGCTCTGACACCTCGTGCTGTTTCTCCTGCCGACAGAACACGTGTGTAATCAGACTCCCTCCTCCCATGGCCTGCTAAAGAGGATTCACTAATTGTACCAAGTTTGCCCCACCCTCTCCCACCTTATTGAATATAAGGAGGAAGAGTTGCTTGCTGGAGGAAAGGCAATGCAGATACATATAATAAAGTGCTGCGATGGGCAGGGGAGGAACGGAGCTCGTTAGACTGGGAGTGAAAGAGTGGTTTGGGGGGTGCAGCTTCTAGAAGATTTGCTTAGGACCAATTGTGGGGTGTGAGGAGAGGAGAGGAAAGGTGGTTTTCACCTGAGTTGCGGTAGACCACATATTTTGATAACTTTGACATCTTTCAAAAGTCAATGGTGGGGGGCTTCCCTGGTGGCGCAGTGGTTGAGAGTCCGCCTGCCGATGCAGGGGACGCGGGTTCGTGCCCCGGTCCGGGAAGATCCCACATGCCGCGGAGCGGCTGGGCCCGTGAGCCATGGCCGCTGAGCCTGCGCGTCCGGAGCCTGTGCTCCGCAACGGGAGAGGCCACAACAGTGAGAGGCCCGCGTATCGCAAAAAAAAAAAAAAAAGTCAATGGCGGGGATTTCCCTGGTGGTGCAGTGGTTAAGAATCCGCCTGCCAATGCAGGGGATACGGGGTGGAGCCCTGGTCCGGGAAGATCCCACATGCCACGGAGCAACTAAGCTCATGCGCCACAACTACTGAGCCTGCGCTCTAGAGCCCGTGCTCCACAACAAGAGAAGCCACCACAATGAGAAGCCCACGCACCGCAGTGAAGAGTAGCCCCCTGCTCGCTGCAACTAAAGAAAAGCCCGCGCACAGCAACAAAGACCCAATGCAGCCAAAAATAAATAAATTGATAAATAAAAAATAAAATGTTAAAAAAACGTCAACAGTGGGGTGGGGGTTAGGGGGTTCCTATGTACTTCTAGATCATGCTTTGTAAATGTGACACCAAGCCTGGGTGGCATTAAATCTCTAGGACCTCAGTGTTATCTGAGGATCCAGGAATTGAGGGGCAAAAATGGGGGAGGCATCACCCTGAAGTACACCCAATGACCCACTGTCAAGAGTTTTGTTTCCTGAACTCTGTGGAAGGAGGGATGCTCCCCTGGGGTGTTGCATGGTAACAGGCCCACTGCGCTGGAAGGGAGGAGGCCCCCTGACTGTTTTGTGTCCCTTGTCACCCTACAAGAACAGGCAAAAAGGAATCACTACAATGGCTGAGATGATTGACTCTGACCACGGAGGGTAAATCAAGTCACAGTTACTGGAGGGGAGCATGGGCAATTGGTGTAGAGCTCAGGGACCCTCCTGGGTGTCTGCATTCTGCTATCACCAGTGATAAATGTTCACAGAAGACCACCACCACCCCAGGCAGGACCACCAAGGCCTGGTCATCTCTGTGGGAGAAGAATGCTGGCCCAGCTGGGGCTGCCAAAGCTGAAATGTGGAGTGAAGGAAGGAAGGCACAGTCCCAGATCAGCTGCAGAAACCAAGATGGCAGCCCGCCAGCTTGCAGCCAGACTGTAAAACTGCCCTCTTCCCTTTGAATATATTTTTTTAAATTACGAGGGGAATTCCCTGGTGGTCTAGTGGTTAGGATTTGATGCTTTCACTGCCATGGCCCCGGTTCAACCCCTGGCTGGGGAACTGCAAGCTGTGCGGTGTGGCCAAACCCCCCCTCGCCAAAAACAAAAAAGCCCTGGAAAGTACAAAGAATAATATAAGAAATACCCATGGGACCCCACCACTCAGAGTTAGCAGGTTGTTACATTCTGCCGGAGACCCTTTGCGCCCCTTCTGTATCCCACTCACTCCTCTACTTCTGGGTAACAATTCTGAAGTTGACATGTTCAGATTTGTATAGTTTTGCTACTTAGGTATATATCCACCCACACTACATAGAACTTCTTGCATATTAAACATTTTTACATGGATGGTCTTATATTGTACACATGATTCTGCAATTTGCTTTATTCAATGGTGTTATGTCTTTGAAACGTATACAGGAAGCTTTGGTTCATTCATTGTAATTGCTGTGTATACTCCATGGTGTGAGTATGTCACGTTTATATCCATTCTCCTCTTGATGAGCATTTGGATTATTTCCAACTGTTTTGCTATTACAAAGATGTGACATACATCCTTGTAAATGCCTCCAGGTGCATACGAGTGAGAGTTTCTCTGGAAGTGGAATTGCTGGATCATAGAGTATATGCACCTTCCACCTTACCAGATCTTGCCAAATGATTCCCGAAAATTGTTGCCTGTTAGTATTATACACTCCTTCCAGCACATTAGAGAGTTCCTATTGCTACACATCTCTGCCAACACTTGGTAGCGTCAGACTTTTTGTCATTCTGTGGATGTCAAGTTGCATCGCATTATTATTTTTTAAAATTAGAATCCTACTTAGTTTTTAAAAATATTTATCTATTTAGTTGTGGCTGCATCGGGTCTCAGTTGTAGCGCCCAGGCTCTGTGTTGCGATGCACATGCTTCTCTCTAGTTGCGGCATGAGGGCTTAGTAGTTGTGGCACGTGGGCTTAGTTGCCCCGCGGTATGTGGGATCTTAGTTCCCCGACCAGGGATCGAACCCACGTCCCCTGCATTGGAAGGCAGATTCTTAACCACCGGACCACCAAGGAAGTCCGCAGTTTCTTTTTTTTGAGGCATAAAATACATTCACTGAGGTCCTTGAAATGAACAAATCTTAAAGGTACAGCTTGAAATTTTTACATTTGAACACATCATGCACCTACCACCCAAATCAAGATACAGAGCATTTCTATAACCCAGAAGGTTTCCTGGTGTCCCGCCCCCATCATTCTCCCCAGAGGTGGTCACTTTCTAACTCCTGTCACCATTGATTACTTTTGCTTATTTTTGACCTTTGTATAAGTGGAATCACAGTGTATACTCATCTGTACCTGGTTTCACTCAATACAACGTGTGTGAGGTCCACTCATGTCGTTGTGCATGTCAGTAGTTTATTCTTTTTTCATTGTTGTAGAGCATTCCATTGTGTGACTATGTCACAATTCCTATCCATTCTTCTCTTGTGAGCATTTGAATGGCTTCCAATTGTTTTTCTATTACAAACAAGATGTGACAAATGTCCTTGTCCTCCGGGTACACATACCTGAGAGTTTCTCTAGAAGTGGAAATGCTGGGTCATAAGGTATATACGTCATCCACCTTACCAGATATTGCGAAATGATTCTCTAAAATTGTTGTACTAACCAACACTTCCTCTAGCATGTTGGAGTTTCTTTTTTTTTTAATTAATTAATTAATTTGGCTGCATTGGGTCTTCGTTGCTGCACATGGGCTTTCTATAGTTGAGGCAAGCCGGGGCTGCTTTTCATTGTGGTGCGTGGGCTTCTCATTGCGGTGGCTTTTCTTGTTGCAGAGCACAGGCTCTGGGCACGCAGGCTTCAGTAGTTGTGTCACATGGGCTCAGTAGTTGTGGCACACGGGCTCAGTAGTTGTGGCTCACTGGCTCTAGAGCGCAGGCTCAGTAGTTGTGGCATACGGGCTTAGTTGCCCTGCGGCATGTGGGATCTTAGTTCCCCGACCAGGGATTGAACCCGTGTCCCTAGCATTGGAAGGCAGATTCTTAACTACTGGACCATCAGGGAAGTCTAAGAATTTATATATTTATATGCTGATCCCCATGCTGTTTCACCTTGTGCCTTTTCTGGAATTTGGTGACTCATTTTGCTCTGGAGAGAAACCTCAGTATTCACCCTATAACTATTCCCTCCAATTCCCATACCTTTGTTTTGGGACTTACAGTAAACACTGGCAGTTTTTGTGACTTTCAATAAAAATAATCATGTCTTGCACACCTGCTATCGCTAACACCGAGGCCCTGGTCTGATTGGAGAGACATGGCCTTGCCTTTGGGGAGACATTGCCGAGAAGAGACAGGCCCTGCCCTGGGAAGTCTCAGTCTGAGGTGGGTAATCACATATACTGGGAGCAGATGCTGCAGCTGGGGGCAGAAATGGCCAATGTGCTCAGGTGCTGGAGATTCCAGGGACTCCTTGGAGAGGTGATTTTGCAGCCGACTCTTGTTACATGGACACCTGTGCCGAGACATCAAGATTATGTGTTCTCTGAGATGGAGCCTAAGGTGGGGGACAGGAGGCAGTGAGGGCGGGTGGGGGGGCACCTCAGATTCTTTCGATAAGACAGTGCTTGGCCCTGGGGTGGTTAAAACCCAGTGTGTGCTGTCTCTCCTCAGCAGGAGGCTGGGGTCCCCCCCACCCCCATTTGGCCATCCCTCCCCCTCTGCA
>NW_006796716.1:1921711-1966617 GCF_000442215.2 Lipotes vexillifer | reverse complement strand
TTCCCTCATGAGCCTCTTAAACTGGCCGACTGAGAAGCCAGATTGGTTCTGGGCCAGCAGAGAGGGCCCACACCTGGGTCTGGCTGAGTCTGGGAGCTGGGCTTCGGGCTCACTGGGTGCTGTGCTTTGCTGTGAGCGAGTGACGGTGGCTTCTCGGTGGGCTGTTTTCTGGGGGCTCTGGGGGCTATCGCGGATGGCGGGTGTTTGTTTCTGGTTGCGGAGGTTTGGGATTGCGTTTAGCCTGTGGGTGTGTGTCTGCCTGAGTTTGTGTTTCTGTGACAGGGTGTGTTTCTCCTCCAGGGTGTCCACTGTTCCCTCCCTGTGGGTGACGGTGGGAGGCCCGAGGTGAGAGTAGCCGGGGTGGGGTGGAGCTGTTTTCTCTCGGCGGGCCTGGTTGGCTGTTTGGGAGTAATTCCCAGGCTCTGGAGTGTCAGGAGCCTGGGAGGGGGAAACTTATTCTCTGTCCCGGGGGCCAGGTTTCGCCAGGAGCCATAAAGAGGCCCTGCCCAAGCCTCTTCCGCTTTCAGGCAGGCGGGCGAAACCCAGCCCGGGGGCTGCCTCGGAGCCAAGCGCTGACCAGATGGCACGAGGCGGCCTGGACCCACCCCTCAGGGCTTTCCCCGGTCTATTCTGTGTGCTGAATATTCTGCCCTCTCACAGCCGCTCCTCCCATGGCCCCTCCCATTGCTGAGCCCCTCCCTCACTGAGCCCCCTCCCTCACTGAGCCCCCTCCCCTCACTGAGGACCCCTCTTTGAGTCCCCTTCCACTCTCTGAGTCTCTTCATTAAGCTTTTCTGGGGGCAGGGGCACGGGAGGGCATGAGCTCAGAAGCGCGACTGGGTGAGCGGGCTGATGCAGAGGGCAGGACGATCAGGGCAGGGTCGGGTTGCGTCTGAGCCAGCCTGCCTTTGGCCTGGCTGGCTCTCCATTTCATCCCGAACATGGGGGCCAGGGTTCCTGCCAGCTTCCCAGGCCCAGGGGCATGATGTGGAGGAGGGAAGAGTAGGGGGCTGTGACTCTGGAATTGAGTCACCCCAGGGGCTCCTGGACAGCCCCTACCTCTGCTCCCCTTCTTTCTCTCTCCTCACAGAGGCGCACACTCATCTGCTTACCCTCCTCACCATCCACCTCCGTGAGGGCCCAGGAGAAGTCCCCCTCCTCATTCCTAGGCTCTTGGTTCTCAGGTCGGAGCCCTTGGTCTAGGCGCCCTCACCCCATCCTACCCGACAGACCCAAGCTGGGGTGTCAGGGCTTTCCTCGGGGGGACTTAGAGGAGGGCGGCAGTGATGCTCGCCTCCACTGGGGGGCGCTCCTCTACTGCCGGGGCCACAGCCACCCCAACCCCATGGGTTACTCCTTTCCCGTGGACCTCACAGTCCTGCCCTGATGCCCACCTCCTCCGCCTCTGTGCATCAAAGCCTCGGCCACAGTGGCTGTGCCCTCCGCAGACACCCAAGGGCGCCCACCTCAGGCCTGCCCCGCTGGACCCACCCTGGGGAGGACAGCATCTGCCATGCACACAGCACTGGTCAGCCTTTATTTTTCATCATGATGAAAAAAATCGGTACATCCTATGGTTCACCATTTACCCTGAACCCCCTCCCTTCGCTGAACCCCACCTTAGGGGTACCTTGGGTGGCCCCATCACTTTTCTGACGGTCACAACACTTCCTGTTCACTCCTCCACCCGCCTTTAGCAGGAGCGATTTTCGAAATTCCCATCCATGGGCTGGAGTACACGGCGGAGGCTGCAGTGACCATAAGCAAACACACGGGGGCGACACCTGAGAGGGCCGGGCGGGCCCAGCCTTGGCGGGGAGATGGACACGGGGCCTCTGTCTCCTTGCTGGGCGTCCCAGCTCATTCTGGACAGGGGGTTGCAGCGGGGGAGAGGGGATGTTGCCTAGGACAGGCACCCTGAATTTCCACCACCCTGCTAGGTCCCCGTGCCCTTTATCCCAGCCCCACACCATCTCGGGCAGGTCTCACCGCTCCTGCGTGTCCACAGCCCGACCAGCAACCCTTGAAGACAGGGCCTGAGGGTTTCTGAGTTTCTCCCCAGCTCGAGCAAGCTGCCGGCTGTCTTGAAAACAGACTTGAGTAGACTTGATGTTTGGTGTGGTGGTTACACACTGGCTGTGGTTTCAGACAGTTCTGGGTTCAAATCCTGCCCCCACAAGCTGTGTGACCTCGGGGAAGTCACTTAAATGCTCTGAGCTTTGGTATCTACATTAGTAGACTGGGATGATAGCCCTTTTTTTTTTGGATCTTAATTAACAGAATCTTATTAGTTCTCTCCTACATATACCCATGGTATCAGAGCCTTGTTTCAGAGCTCTTCCTTCCTCCTGTTCACTGTACAGACCTGGATCCCAGGCCTGCCCAACAATCCGTATAGAAGACAATGTTAGTGTGTTTGGGTCCTTCTTTGGAAAGCTGTCACCTCTCTTTCACCTGAACACTGGGACTAACCCCAGATTCCAGGCAGTCACTTCACGTTTTTGAGCTGTAGCAGAACAAATGCATGGAGATTTCTTTTTACAAGTTGGTCCCATTAACAATGACCTAGAGGCAGGAGTTTTTTAAATGGCATGAATCAAACACTTGCACGTTTCAACAGAATACAGTTTACATTCATCTCTAAATCTGAGATTAAGAAACTATCAGCTGGTTTCCAACTGGTTTCGATAGTGGTTTGAAGTTTGAATAATTTTACCGTGTAGACATTAAAAATTTTGTTTAAATATTAAACATTAAATCTTTTCCTGACTATCCAGACAGAAATAGAGAAAGCAGGAACAACAGGCAGGAGAAGAAACAGTCCAGTTAACAGACTTGTGACTTCTATGCCATCTGTAACAAGGGGAGGGACTTTGGCATGGGTTTCAAAATTGCCTGGGAGCTGCCGCCTAAAGTCACCTCTACTCGGCATAAACCATTTTTTCTACACAAGGTGTCTGATTCCTACAAAGGCAAAAGAAACCCAGAAAACAAAACAGAAAGAACCGGGGTGGTCTCTCAATAAGTTATAGTGGATATCCTGTAGCACTAAAGGAACTGTCATTTTACTTCGTACTACTGAGCCCTCGACACGCAGAAGAGCTCTTCCTGAGAAATAAAAAACTTCAATCCTGGTTACCCTCAGAGGACACCTTGAGCCTGGGTAAGGTCCTCAAGACGAAGATTTCCTGCTAGCAGGAAGCTATTCTCTACTAAATTTTAGGCTTACTGCAGAATAGTTGAAAAACAGGCCAATTGGCTATTTCAGTAAATCTCAATGTCCCAGCCCTTTTTTTTTTAATGTTTATTTTTTTCAAAGGAAAACAGCAACAGCCAGTTGGAAACCTATTTATTCTTCAACTCCAGTTTTGTTTAATTTAGAAGTGACTTACTGATTCACTGTATTAACCACCCCTCCCCCCCCACCTTTCCTCTTTAAATATTTACCTTCTACTTTGCTGAATTCTTCTAAGGAGATTGTTCCAGTATATATCTCCAGGTCCGCGCTTTGCTCCTTTTACCAAATAAATGAATAAAAATAAAAATGCAAAATGCAATTCCATCGTGCATCTTAAGGGCTCCAATTGTCAAAAATAGAAAAGACAAACCTTTGGAATAGCCAATTAAGTTGAATTAAAAAAAAAAAAACTTGCACGACCCTGTGTAAAATAGATAGTTAGTGGGAACCTGCTGCATAGCACAGGGAGCTCAGCTTGGTGCTCTGTGATGACCTAGAGGGGTGGGAAAGGGAGGGTGGGAGGGAGGCTCAAGAGGGAGGGGAAATATGTATACATAGAGCTGATTCACTTTGTTCTACAGCAGAAACTAACACAACACTCTAATTTTTAAAATTAATTAATTAAAAAAAAAAACCCCTCACATGAATGTGGTTTCTTTGGGGGCAGAAATCCACTCCTATTATACATCACAAGGTCCTGAGGGGTAACAGAGGCTGTGTGGGGCCTGCCTGGCACCTGATAGGCATTTGACAAGTGCTAATTATTATTCTTTTCAAAGCAGCTCTGTTGAGCTATAATTCACATACCATGCAATTCGCCCATTTAAAGTGTATAATAAAGTGTTTTTTAGTCTATTCAGAGTATGCAACCATCATCACAGCCAATTTTAGAACATTTTCATCGCACCAAAGAGAAACCCTGTACCCTCTACCACCCTATGCCACGTCCCCTCTAGCACTAAGCCACTCGTCTACTTTGTCTCTATAGATTTGCCTGTTCTAGACATTTCATGTAAACAGAATCATATGATATGTGACCTTTTTGTCTGACACTTGCATTTAACATGTTTTCAACTTTCACCCATGTTGTAGCACGGATCAGCACTTCATTCCTTTTTATGGCTGAAAAATAATTCTGGTGCATGAATATAGCCCACATAATTGATCAGTTCATCCTCTGATGGCTACTTGGGTTGTTTCCCTTTTGACTGTTGGAATTGTGCTGCTATGAACATTCAGGTAGCTATTATTATTAATGTCACTGCCCTTGTCTTCCAAGATAACTAGGCCTGAGTGCCCCAGACTGTCCAGAGCACAAAGAAGGGAAAAAGCCAGGAGGGCTCTTTTGTACCAGATTCATCCCAAAGGGAGGCCCGGGTACCAGAGTTACATGGGATGGGGGATCCATCTCCCCATCAGCAGGGAAGCCCAGTGTGTATGGATATGATTCAGGATATCCTGAATCATATTATCCTGATATCATTCAGGATATGAAGCAGGAGAGGAAGGCTGGGCCAGATTACGGCCAACTTTAGTATGGGGTGGATAGGGGTGGAGACACCTGGGGAAGACTTCTGTGGGTGAGTTGGGCTTGGGGGTGAGTGGGCGTGGAGGGTGAGGCCGGTGGGAGGCCAGCAAGGAGGCTGAGGAAACCATGGCTGGTGTGTGTGTGTGTGTGTGGGGGGGTGGTTATTGCCATATCAGTTTGCCTCTGCTCTCTCACCTTCCCCGTTCCCAGCAGCAACTGGTCAGGCTTGGGACTGGGGTGGGGTGGAAAGAGAGCCAAGGCTGAGGCAGAAGCTCTCCCTGGGCTTGATTTTGAGGTAAAGGCTGAGGTCAAGAAGCGCTGGGGTTTGGTGTTCTGGAGTGGGGACAGGAGGAAGGGATAGCAGAGAGATTCCTCTATTGGAAAGCAGTGATGTGGGAGGGTGGGTGACTTGAGAGCGTGTGGTGTGTGGGAAGGTTCCTGCTATGTGCTCCTACTATACACCAGGCACTATTCACAGGAATGAAAGGTGATACCTTTTAGTTGATGACTATATGGTTCCTGGACAGTGATTTCTTTCTTTTCTGTTTTTGGCCACGCCACGTGGCCTGCGGGATCTTAGTTCCCTGACCAGAGATCGAACCTGCGCCCCCATGCAGTGAAAGCGTGGAGTCTTAACCACTGGACTGCCAGGGAAGTCCCGAGGCCAGTGATTTCTGATTCCTTGGTGTTGCTGGGAGGCCACTGAGCCCCAGACCCTGAGGGGGCCACGCAGACTGGAGCCTGGAGGTTTCCACGGCACCCAGGGCTGGGCAATGGCTGATGATTCAAGGAAGGATTTCCCGATGTCCTGGGATGTCGAATATCCCTGGTCAGAGATGGAGCTGCAGGAAGTTCTGAGGCTGAGAGCCCTGCCAGCCCACTGAGGTGGCAAAGAACTGGAATGAAGTGGATTAAAAGAAAATAAAGAAACACGCGGGACCCTTGGTGCATGCCCAGGTGTGTGGTGGCAGCTTCATGCTGATGTGGGGCTGAACAGCTGTGGAGTGATGCTGAGGGGCAGTGACACCAAGCCATTGGCGCCTGGCCAGCTCCCTGAGCACCTGCAGTCCCCCAACCTCACTGGAGAGAAGCAGGGATTGTATGGAGGGGGAAGGGAGGGTGTGACCGAGGGCTGTGGGTGAGCTCTCAGGCCCTTGTCAAAAGTTCAAATTGTGTAGGTTGGGGCTTCCCTGGTGGCGCAGTGGTTGAGAGTCTGCCTGCCGATGCAGGGGACACGTGCCCTGGTCCGGGAAGATCCCACATGCCGCGGAGCGGCTGGGCCCGTGAGCCATGGCCACTGAGCCTGCGCGTCCGGAGCCTGTGCTCCGCAGTGGGAGAGGCCACAGCAGTGAGAGGCGGGCGTACTGCGAAAAAAAAAAAAAAAGTTCAAATCATGTAGGTTAAGCCCTGCTATAAAAAGAACATTGCAAAAGAAAAAATGTTCACACTAACCACAGGTGTGGCTGCTCCCAGCTGGTCCCCACATCCTGCTCCCCAGCCCATGGGGGTCAGGTCAGGGCCGGCTGTACCCTTCCTCAGGGCTAGACTGATCCAGAGCTGGGAGCCAGCAGAGAATGAGGGCTGGGTCAGTGGGCGCACCAGGCGGTAGGACAAAGACCTGGCAGTTGAACTGGGCCCCAAGAAGGCCAGGGGTCAGGATCTGTGGGTGGTGTCTACCCCAACCGTGCCTGGAGGCACTCCAGTAGGAGAATGACGGCCAGGCCGGAGGGAAGGGTAATATGATCTCTGAGTCACCTGGGGCTGGGGTGAGATGCCACTTAGATCCCTAGACTTTTGGTTTTGTCCCTGGTCTGTCACTGCTGACTCACTGGCTGCCTACCTGGGAGTCCCCTGGTTGACCTGCTAGTTTCTCTCTCCCTCTTGGTATGTCATGGAAGTAGAGACAGCATCTCTGTAAGCTGTCGTCATCAGGTGTCACCTGCCCAGGCTGCTGGGAGGGAAAAGGTGCTGGGTTCCAGGATCCCCTGGGGTCCGCACTGGGGGGGTGGGCAGGAAGCAAGTAGGGATGACTCCAGCCCCTGGCTCTACCCACTGGAGACAAGGTCTGTCTTGGCCTGGGAGAAGCAGGCTGCTCTGGGGGTCTAGCTGGTTCTGGGTCAAGATGTCCTCCTAATATCCCAAGGCTCCATCCACCCCAGAGCAGGGCAGCCCTCCTGGCTCTCCCCATCCAATTAACCTACCACGAAGGCCCAAGTAACAGCTGTCTGGGCCTACCCTTGCTCAAAGCTTGTCCATGGCTCCCCTGGGCACCCCAGCTCTTGAGCTGGGTACTTGAGGCTTTTCCTGATGTGCCCAACTTGCCTTCCAGCCCAGCTCCACCACCTGCCCAGCTCCAGACATCACAAGGCCCCCGAAAGGCCCCTAGTCTCTGCCCCTTGCCGCTCCCCTTTTTAGAGAACTCTCTCCTTTCCATAGGCTTCTAAGCTTTTACTCACCTTTCACAGCTTCCTTCCCTCTCCCTCCTCCAGGAAGCCCTCCTTGGGCCCAGGATGCTGCTGACCCTTTCCCCCAGAGCCCACACAGAGCTGCCTTCTCTGGTCTAGGGAGTTGTCTGTTTAGATCAGGGGGTCTCGAGGGCAGGCATTGGCCCAATTCCCATTGTTCTCATGATTCTCATGGCCCTGGAATGTCACATCAGTTCTCCGAGGCTTAGTTTTCTCATCTCTAGAATGGGACAGATGGTGCCCTGCATGGTTTTGTAGTGAGAAAAAATGCTGTCTCATAATACTAAGGCACGTAGCCTGCTGTCTGGCCCAACTCCTGCTGACCAGTGGGAGGAGAGGGCTGGTGGAAGGAGGCTTCCCTGGCTGGGGGGTGTGGGCTGGGCAGGACTGATCCCTCCAGAAGATTAGAAGGTCCTCGGGGATCCCCTGGCCTTTAAGTCTGCTTCTTCCTCTGCCTCTGGAAAATGGATGTATCTTACAATCAAGAGATAGGGGCTGCTCTGAAGTGAGGTAGGGGGAGCAGGAGGGAGGGATGGGGGGGTGGGAAGGAGCTCTCCTGTCCCTGGGATGGACCCCTCTGAGAAGCAGGGGAGTGGCTTGTGAATGGTGGACAGCAGGGTGGGACGGTGAGGATGGCTCCAGTCTTGCATAAATATGGGCTCTTTGAAACTGCCAGGCAGAAGCTGGACTCAGAAGCACTAATTTTATGGAAACTAATTTAAAACTCACTCAGTCCCATCCTGTCTTTCAGTCTCCCCCACTTCACAGAGCCCTTCCCCCCTGAGCCCCTCTCTCTAGCCAAGCCCATTCAGAGCACCCGCATCCCGCCCCTGCCCCCGCTCAGCCCCTCCCTCTCTCTGAACCCAGCTCCATCCCCACCATCCCTCCATCCCATTCCCAGAAGTGCCAGGGCCGTGGGGCTGCAGCCAGCAGCGTGGCCTTGCTTCTCTTCCTTGGAGGTGCCACCCCACCCCACCTTCTCCCTCCGTGTATGTGGGGAACCAGGCCTGTCATTACCCCCTCCGGGGCCAAGTGGGGAGGGTGGCCACCGGTGTGGGCTGCCAGGCTACGGGCAGGGGGCTACCCACTCAGCCCAGGGCCTGGCCTCCACTTCTGAGCCCAGGGCCCGTGGCTTTCTGGGGCCTGGGCTGGGCCCGCCGGACCCCTGTCAAGGCGGCGAGAAGAATCTCAGTGGACTGAGTGGGCCTTGATTCCGTGTTTTCACGGAGCCTCCCAGTGCCTCAGAGGGAGGTGTTGTCCTTCTTTCCCGGATGAGGAAACTGGTTGAGAGAGTTTAATTCTATTGCCCAGTGTCACAGAATTGGTAGTGACAGAGCTGGGACTCAACCCAGGGAGGGTTGGGGTCATCTCAGAAGAGAGCCATAAAAGGGCCACCACATTCTGCCCCAGATTCTGAAAGTCCCAGCCTGGGGCCCAGCCCTCCCAGCCAGGGCTGGGCCTGCCCTAGTGAAATCCCCATTGTTGCCAGAGCCATCAGGAGGCGGCCAGCGCATACCGGCCCGGGGTCTGGAAGTGACCGCCTGTTTGCTGGAAGCATCCAGGAGATCCTCCTTCTGGGACCATCCAGGGCGATGGCTCTGAAGTGACTCAGAGACACAATCTTCACACTCACAGAGAATTATGACACCCCACTGCAGATTATTTACTAAAATGTAAACAAAATTTTAACTTAATGACATTGTCTCTGGTTAAAAAAGAACAGGATCTTAACTTGTGTCTGTGGGCAGAGAAGTTAGTGAACTCCTGCAAAAATAAATCGTTTTGAGCCAACTTCCAACTAGACTGATTTCTGAGCTGAAAGTGAGGCTTCTTCTTTTTTCTTTCCTTCAGAAAAGCCATTTGGTTTTTTTTTTTTGCGGTACGCGGGCCTCTCACTGTTGTGGCCTCTCCCGTTGCGGAGCACAGGCTCCAGATGCGCAGGCTCAGCGGCCATGGCTCACGGGCCCAGCCGCTCCGCGGCATGTGGGATCTTCCCAGACCGCGGCACGAACCCGCGTCCCCTGCATCGGCAGGCGGACTCTCAACCACTGCGCCACCAGGGAAGCCCTAGCCATTTGGTTTTATACAGATCAAAACGTATGTTTGGTGGGGAAGAATAATTTTAAGTTGACACCTGGCCTTAGAGTTCCTGGTCCCAGCAGAGATGAGTGAAGGGTCCCGGGACCCAGGTCCGCTCAGACCTCAGATTCCTCTGGCTGCCTTGGCAGGGGTCTGGTGGACCCGCACAGACCAGAGAAGGAAAAAGAAGGCTCAGATGGCAGCAGGGCGCCTCAGGGTTGGATGGGAGACTTTATCTGCCACTTTCCCAGGGATATGCAGGGAGCTGAGCACAAGGCTGTGTGTGTATGTATGTGTGTGTTGTGATCAAAGACTTGGCTGAGACCCTGGGGCCCTGGGGACCAGGGTCTGAGAAGTCCCAGCTCCCCTTCGGTGCAGAGAGTAGAACCAGAGCTGGGGGCCTGATGCTTTGTGACATGAACTTGGCTCTTTCCTCCTCAGGGTCCCAAGCTTTTCAGCTCGTAAAGCATTTTCACGTCCTCGTCTTATTTTACATCTGTCTTAGATTGGGAAAGGTGCTAATGTCTTCAATTTACAGAGAGAGAACTTGAGGCCCAGAGATGGAGCTGGCTTCCCCAGGTCACAGGGCTGGTGAGAGGGTTATGGGCAGAGATGGGTGACCTGATCTGGCTGGGGAGAGCGCTGTCCTTGATAAAAACCAGCGTGTAAGATACAGTTCTATTGGCGTAAAATTAGACAGTGTATGTTGGGAGAAAGAAAAAGAAATAAGTGCTAACCCTGCCCTCTCAGCCCCAAAAGCAAAAGTAATGAATGGCAGACACACTAGTAAAGTGTCACAGTGAAAGATTGTCTAAGCTGTTGGGAGGACCTGGCCCAGGGAGCCAGAGTGGGTGTAGGAAAATTGTTCCAGCTTTGCTGGTGTTTTTCCTGAAGCAGGTGTGTGGGACCCAGCCAGTGTCTCCTGGCGTAAATGAAGCCTCAACAAATATTTCTCCAGCTCCACTCATGTGCAGAGGGCTCACAGCTCCCCCAGGACTGGCTCCTGTTTCTCTTTCACACCTGAGCACCTCGAGCTCCACCTGAGCTCCACTGCCCTGGGCCTGCCCTTTGCCTTGGGCCCTCCTGCACCTGTCCTCCCCCTAGCTTTCAGCCCCTCCCCTGCCTCTGAAGTGCTTGGCTGAGCTGGGCAGGGAAGGACAGCTGCTTAGTCACTTCTGTTGGGCCACAGGCGGAAAGTTATAGGGCCTGTGTGCTCCCCCTCCCCCACTCCTGCTTCTCCAAGTGCCAGTCGGCTGTGTCCCAGAACAAGAGCAGGAAGTTGTGGGGGGGGCGTGTAGGGGGTGAGTGAGGGTCTCTGTAGGCAGAAACCTTACTGAAGGGCTGGAATGACCAGCCCACCCTGTTCTGGGCAAGCCCCACACGGCCTTCCCTGGGCCTCAGTTCACCCATCTGTGCAAAGGCAGTAAGAGTCCTTGCCCTGCTTACTGATAGACAGGCTGTGATGAGGTCACTGCAGGGAAGCGCTTATCGTCCCTCTGGAAGGGCAGTATCTCCGTTGCTCAGTCCACGGGCCTGTTTGCGTGCTGTTCCTCGAAGCCTGGTAAGGAGAACGCCAGGGAGGCGTGGTCCTGGCAGAAACTATTCCTGTTTGTGTTGGTGTGTGTGCCTGGGGCTGAGGGGGAGTGGGGGAGGGCAGCTGGGAACCGGGATAAGCCTCCTGCCTTGTTGAGCACCTAGTAGGTGTCAACCCCTGAGCTGAGCTCTGAGGCTGAATATCTATCCTTCAGGAGCCCCCAGCGTTGTAGGGGAGACCGAAGTGTTTACAGTCAACCACAGTACAAGGACCTCAGTTTCCCCATCGCGCTAGCTTATCCCTGCCAGCCCTATGGTTCCACAGGCTGTCAGCACGCTTTAAATAGCTCACAGAAGGCTTCTACCCAAATCACGCACGCAGGATAGCTCTCTTTCTTGGGAAGCTCAGGGACCACTGCCAGGGTCAGATTAGACACCCAGCTGCCCCAGGGCACCAGGCACAGGGCT
This sequence comes from Lipotes vexillifer, assembly GCF_000442215.2. Classification (NCBI taxonomy): domain Eukaryota; kingdom Metazoa; phylum Chordata; class Mammalia; order Artiodactyla; family Lipotidae; genus Lipotes; species Lipotes vexillifer. The sequence continues at coordinate 1,955,306 of NW_006796716.1, read as the reverse complement.
GGACAATGCTGGGGGCTCAGGGACTCATTGGAGCCCTGGCCCCTGGGATGAGCTCCCCAGCACGTGGGGAAGAAAGGGGGTGGGGTTCCCTTGATCCAGCCAGGATGAGCCTGGCCATTCTCTCTCCCCACCACAGTGACTCCTTCCTTTAGGTTCCCAAAGCCCCTGCCCTGAATCAGGCCCTTCCTAATCCTTGCCCTCTGCCCAGCTTTCACCTCCATCCTGTTTCCACAGACCCCTTTCTCAGCCTGGCATCCAAGGCCCTTGCTGGTCTCACAGCCTCTGTGCACAGCCCAGGGCTCCGAGATGCCAGAGGCAGAGATTTCTGGCTCTTTTCCTCTGGCCCCTCCCCCACTACCCCGTCTCTGGTCAGACTGGATTCCTCTGAATCTGTTCTGGTTCCCAAAACTAGCTGCATTTCCCCACCTTGGGCACCTTGGCCCTCGCTGTTCCCTCGCCCAACTCCAGAGGGCCCCGTCCACGGCGATTTCTGTCATCAGTGCCTCTGCAGCACAACCCAAGAATTCAGTGCCCGCTGGAGTTATGCCAGGCAACTCCCCTTCCCTGTCAGGCCCCCTCCCAGGCACCACCCCCTACACCCCAGCTGAGTTTTTCATCTCCTTCCAAGTCTCATGGGACTTTGCTCCCATTTTGGCTTTATCGGAGGACCGTTCTGTGTATCTTCACTAAGTAAACACCTGGTGCTGGACTGATGTCCCCAGGGTCTGGCCCATGGCTTTCTCTTGGTGACCTCCCCGACCTAATTCTGGCCAAGCCGGCTTAGCCCCAGCAGAAACTGGCTGCAACTTCTGAGGTGGCAGGGCAGGCTTCCTTCTCTCTTTGGCCAAAAGGGCATCACCTCCGAGACCCCTCCTCCGGCAGGGCTGGGAAACCAGGTGATGGTGGTGAGAGATGGGGAGGGCACGTGATGGACCCAGGAGTCCAGGACCCCCAGCTCCTTGGTCCTTAAAACTGGACCACATCAGGCCAATGTCCAGACACGGGTAAGGTGGATGCATGGATGGCGAGACTCTTAATAGTAATTGTTAGGCCAGTGATGCAGCTGATGAGGACTCACATCAGTAATCACTGTGGGGCTGCTCTTTGACGTTCCCAGGACTCTATCCTCAGACCCTCTCCCTGAAGGTCGCCACCTTCCATCCAACCACCCAAGCCTGGAATGAGGGAGCCCTGGGGTGTGGGGACCCTGGTCTTCAGGCCCCAAACCTGGCTGGGCCCGGGCTCCCCCCTCTGGCCCCCCAGGTATGTCCAGGTGTTTGCAGGCTGTGACTCAGTGTCTATCTCCCGGATGACCTCAGCATGGGCCTGGGGGCAGGGGGAAAGGGCAGTTTCCTCTGAGACTGGCTCTCCAGCATGGTGACTCAGGGGCCAAGGGCTGGGGCCTGAAAGTTCTTTTGTTGGCAGGCTCAGGAATCTAGAGAAACTGGTCAGGGGGCGGCTCCAGGGACTGAAACCCCTCCCTCGGTCCCCGCCCCTCCCGCGGAGCCATATAACTGCTCCAGTCTTTAGCCTGAGAGCTTGCAGCAGCTGTTGGCAGGAAGGAACTGGTTCTGTTACACTCTTACGCTCGCTGGGTTTGTGCCTCTGACTCTCAGGAAAGGCACCCGGAGCTGCTCCAACTGGCTTTGCCTCTGGACTTGCCGCTGAGTGTTCATCCTCGGCACTTGGACTCCTACAGCCTCCAGGGCCGGATCCCCACAGACTTCCAGGTCCTAGACCCCAGCAGACGCTAAGCTATGGCTTCCATGGGGCTGCAGGTGATGGGTATCGCTCTGGCCGTGCTGGGCTGGCTGGGCGCCATACTGAGCTGCGCGCTGCCCATGTGGCGCGTGACGGCCTTCATCGGCAGCAACATCGTCACGTCCCAGACCATCTGGGAGGGCCTGTGGATGAACTGCGTGGTGCAGAGCACGGGCCAAATGCAGTGCAAGGTGTACGACTCGCTGCTGGCGCTGCCGCAGGACCTGCAGGCGGCCCGCGCCCTCATCGTCATCTGCATCATCTTGGCCGTGCTCGGTGTGCTGCTCTCGGTGGTGGGCGGCAAGTGCACCAACTGCGTGGAGGATGAGAGCGCCAAGGCCAAGACCATGATTGTGGCTGGCGTGGTGTTCCTGCTGGCCGGCTTGCTGGTGATGGTGCCCGTGTCCTGGACGGCCCACAATATCATCCGCGATTTCTATAACCCACTGGTGGCCTCGGGCCAGAAGCGGGAGATGGGTGCCTCGCTCTACATTGGCTGGGCCGCCTCTGGCATGCTGATGCTCGGTGGGGCCTTGCTTTGCTGCAACTGCCCGCCCCGTACCGACAAGCCCTACTCCGCCAAGTACTCTGCCGCCCGCTCCGCTCCAGCCAGCAACTACGTGTAAGGCGCTACCATTGACTCTTCCTTTTGGCTTTGTTTCTCCCTGGACTGAGCTTACTGTGACCCCAGGATGGCCCTGCCAAGCAGGGACTGAGCCAGGCCGTTGGCCAGCAGCCCTCAGCCCCTCCTGGCCCTCTCGGACATTTTCTCAAGGTCACCTCCAACACTAGCACGGATGGATGGAGAGACTCCTGCACCACCTCCTCGGAATGGCCGTGGATACAGGGGGCTGTGGCTTCTGCTGGCCCGGACGGCTCAGCCCTGATTTTGCTTGGGCTCTGCGTCTGAGTGGGTGTTCAGCGGACCATGGGACTATGCCCGTGTTGATCACTGCCCCCTTCTGTGATCCTCTCCACTCCCTCTGCCAGCATCCTCTGGGTGGGTCAGCGAGCACTTGGGCTGTGCCTTGCCCACGCAAACCTGTGGCCACGAGAAGGGCCGCCTTGCTCACCCACCTGCCCTTGGAGCATAGTTGCCGAGCAGAGAGTGGACGGACAGGTTTAGAGTGGAGGGGCGGAGGTGCTACAAACTGGTTTGGGTAGTGGTGGGGGAGGGGGCCACAGGTGGCCCAGGCTGCCCACACCCCTTCCAGCCCCTGTCCTGCAGGCACCGAAGGACCCTGGGCCCCTTGAGACTGGCCACCGCTGGATCCTCGCCCCTGCCCAGGTCATTGGAGAGCCTGGGAGAGGCAGGGGGAATGCTCTTTCTCTGGTCCTAACTCCAGGAAGTCCTGGGGCTTTCCCCTGCTGCTACGTGGTTTCTGTTTTGTAATTTAAACTATTTGTCACGGTAATTGCTATTATTTTCTACAATAAATGGGACCTGTGCACGGGAAGACTGTATCGTTTCTGATTTCAGCTGCGGAGGTGGAGAGGGCAGGGTTGAAAGCCTGGGCAGGGGGGTGGTGAGGGGCAGGACGACCGTGTGGTGGCCAGGACCAGAAGACTTACAAAACTGGTTTTGGGTAATTGTGAGACGTCGACTGGCCCTGACCTTTGGAGTCACCTTGCTCAAGCCCTCCATTTGTCAGAGCGTAAAGCCCAGGACCTTAGGAAAGTGCTGGGGACTGTAGGAGGGAGGAAAGTTGAGAACAGCCAGCCCTGGGGGATGGGCCACCTGCCCTCCCCTCCTTTTGTTCCAGCTCCGTCTGGGCCTCCAGGCTGGTCTGCTCACCCCCCAGGTCCCTTCTCCCAGGCTTTGCTCAGGCTGTCTCTGCCCTCAGCCTGGAACGCCCCTCTTCCTTTCTCCACCCTTCTGAATTCCAGTCCCGAAAGCTCAGCTCTGCGCCTCCTCCTCCATTAAGCCTCCCCTGGCTCCTGTCTGGAGGCATTATCATCAGCCCTGTTCACATCCCCACCTGGTGCTGGTGCGGACAGTCACCGAGGCCTTTTTACCTGCCCAGCTCTGGGGCAGCCTCCAAGCTACGCCCTGAGCCCCTCGGCTCCGCGTTCCGATCCCTTTAGAGATGAGGAAACCGAATCCTGGACACGTGAAAGTGTTTGGCCAAGGCCCAGATGCGTGAGCACAGGTTCCTGGTCTGTGAGTTAGAGGGAGAGGGCCCTCCACCCCAGGAGGGGTCAGAGTCACATCTGTGGCCCTATCGTGCCTGGCACAGGGACAGCCAGGGATGGGGTCCCTCTCTGTCCTGTTTTTTCTCTTCTGTCCTCCATAGGGACAGATGTCACTCTTTGCAGGGGTGAGAAAACCGCCGAGCCAGAGTTCTGCTGCTGCTTCTGGGACTCATTTAATTGGCATAGCTCTCCTGAGGGGCAGGGTTGGTGCAGCGGCCTTGTTTTACAGGCAAAGCAGAGGAGGCCCAACGATGGGCCTGGCCGAGGCCTCATGGAGGCTCGGAGGCCAGCTGGGGGCTAGGCACTGGGCCTCACTCCCTCAGCCTGGGCTGCCTCCTGCTTTCGGTACAGGTAGACGATGCCGGAGATGAAGCTGTCGCTGTCAGAGGCGCCAGGCCCCACCTCGAGCTCGGAGGTGGCCAGTTCCCACTGGTCCACAGGCCAGGCCACCAGGCGTTCCCAAGCCCTGGCCTGCTCCAGCCTGGCCAGGGTGGCCTCCAGCGCCTCTTTGTAACGCAGGTTGGATGGGTTGGTCCTGGTGGTCAGACACAGCAGCCCACCTGGGGAGGGGTGGGGAAGGAGCAGGTGAGTGGGGGAGGGGCAGGAGCCAGGGACAGGAAGGTTGTCCCCTTCCTGCTCACATCCTCAAGGGAGGAAGTTCTCCCAGCTTTGTCCTCGGAACAGCCTTTCCCATCTCCAAGCCCCTGGTGCTCACTGATCCCTCCCCCAGGAATACCCTCTGCTTCCTCAGCTTACCAGCCTCCTACACACCTTTCAAGGCCCGAGTGTCTTTTTTTTTGCGGTACGTGGGCCTCTCACTGTTGTGGCCTCTCCCACTGCGGAGCACAGGCTCCGGACGCGCAGGCTCAGCGGCCATGGCTCACGGGCCCAGCCGCTCCGCGGCATGTGGGATCCTCCCAGACCGGGGCACGAACCCGTGTCCCCTGCCTGCATTGGCAGGCGGACTCTCAACCACTGCACCACCAGGGAAGCCCCCGAGTGTCCTTTATGCTGGGAATTTTTGGCTGAATCCCCTTGACAGAGGGGGCTCCCTTCTCACTGTTCACCCAGCCCCTCTCCTGGAGGATATGGCTGTGTCTGAATGCTCATGGGCTTTGGACCTTGGGCAACTCCCTTCACCTCTTGGAGCCTCAGTCTCCCAGCTTGCAGGCATGGTTACCCTGCCTCACAGGAAGGCCGGCACAGTCAGTAAGCACTGGCTGAAGGAAGGAATGACCTTGTCACTCCAGGTCTTCTCCAGGTACCCAGCGTATGCCCAGTGCCGGCTCAGATACACTCAGGAGAGACAGGAGTCTGGAAGACCTCCTGGAGGAGGAGGTAAGGAGAAGCAGGGTGCTACTGGCGGAGAGGGGCTTCGTGAGAGGAAAGGCTCTGAAGCAAGGAGCCTGTGACATGTGGGCAGGCAGTCTGGCCGGCTGAGGGGACTGGCAAGCACAGGCTGGGGGAGGAGGTCTGGTCCTTACTGGTTCAGGTGATGGGAGTTTCCTGCCCTCCCGAGCCTGATCACTACCTCTCTCTCTGATGCCACCAATGTCCCTGCATCTGTCAGCCTCTGTGGTTCCCTGAGGATGAGGCCTGCCTAGACCTGCCTTGACTTAGCCAGAGCCCCTGCTGAGCCCAGCAGGGGTGAAGGGGCAGGGAGCAGATGCAATCTTGCTGTGATGGGGCACCTTCGGGGCTTCCAGATCCTGTCCTGCAGCCAGGTCTGAGCCTCGTGGTCCTCACACGCCACCACTCTCCTTTCTACCTGGGACTTCGCTTAGGCTGTGTTCCTGCGTGGACTGCCCCTCACTCCCCATCCCAGCTGTCCCAAATGCCTCTCTTGTCTGAATTCTCAGGGCATTGAGCACCCACAACCCTGTGGGCCCACCTCGGGCTTGGTCTTTTTCCCCTGGCCCCTTTCTGGGGCATGTGGGTTGGGTGTGTACCTTCTCCCCAGGGCAGAAGCAAGCACGGGGCAAGGCACACAGTATCAGCACAGTAAACACAACCCTCACCTGCACATCAGCCCCACTTGTGGAGTTTATAGAAAAGCACTCACATCTATCATCTCACCTGAGCAGCCCCATTTCACAGATGAGGAAACTGAGGTCACGAAAGAGAAAGAGACTCCCCCTAGGTTAGTGGGGAAGCTGGAAGATGAGGGAACTAAACAGAGCCCCTACTATGTGCCAGGACTGAAACACAGGCCTTACAGACACTACTTGACCCAATTCTCACTGTAATCCTACGGGGAAGGGACTGTGCCACTCTACTTATTGATGAGGAAATAGAGGCTGGAGAGGAGAGTGGAATTGTTTCCGGTTTCCCAGTGGATAAGAGGCAAGCTGGCAACCTGCCTGCCCTGCCTGTTTGTCTGGGTCTGTTGATGGTGGCAGCTGAGGCCAAGCCTGGGCCAGCAGCTGTGGCTGGGATGCTAGGCTGTGTGACCCTGGGCATAACCCTACTCTCGCTTGGCCTGAGGCTTTCTGAGGCTTGCGTCCGTGAGTGTGGAGAAGGGAAGGTGCCTGCGTGTGGCTGGATGGGCTGCTTCTCACCTGGCTTGGTAACCCGCAGGAGCTCAGGTACGGCACTGCAGGGCACCTGGCCATCACTGAGGGCGCCCACCATCAGCACCGCGTCGAAGGTCCCTGTGTGGAGGTGCGGATGTGGTGTGGTTTGTCTTCAGTGTGGCCTCAGACCACCCTGGAAGATGGTGCGCATCATGGGGCCTGGGGAGGGACCAGGCCTGCCACTGGTGTCTGTGGGATCCAGATCCCGTGGGGGATATGGCAGATGTGGCTCAGTCCTGGACTGAGGTCAGATCATGGGACGGAAGTTTCAGAGAAAGCGTCTCAGTGAGGGATTGGGGGGCTCGAAAAGAGAATAGGACTCAGTGTGGGAGGGGGCTTGTGGAGGGCTAGGCAAGGGGGATGGAGTTTTGGCAAAAGAAAGGGGCTCCGTCAGGTGGGCTTGGTCAGAGGGTGTGCCTTGGGGTGCTGAAGTGGGTGGGGGAGTACCTTCAGAGCTGGGTAGAGGCTCCTGACCCAGGGTGCAGAGGCTGAGGCGCTGGTAGAGGCCACGGGCCCGGGCCTGTTCCAGCATCCCTGGGCTCCCATCCACCCCATGCAGCTGGAGGAAGCCCCGAGCCTGCAGCTGAGGTGGGGGGACCCAGTCACAATTCATACCTGCCGCCTCCCAGTTAGGTCCCTGCACCTCGGGGAGGACAGTGGTCCCCGCAGTGGATGTAGCCCAAGTGTTTGGAACCAGTGAGTCTGAGCAGGGAGGTGGGGATCTGCGGCCTGGGGTAGTAGGAATTTTGAGCAAGTGGGGGCTGAAGGGAGGGCAGGGGATATAGGGTGGTCTCACCTCTGCAGCCACTAGACCAGTACCACAGGCCACGTCCAGGATCAGGGCAGCGTGGGGTGGACCTGGAAGGGCTTGGGTGAGGCAGTCCACTGCGAGCTGAGGAGCGCGGTACTGCAGAGCGGCCACGTCCTGGGGACAGAGTGCTGCACCAACTGCCACCCCGTGCCCCAGTGTTTGGGGGACCTCCTTTTGGGTGGTCTAGGAGTCAGCCCGGCCAAGCTGTGTGTGTTGGGGGCCCAGGGCCTGCTGGGACTACAGTGAGGGGAGAACCAGGTATGAGGTACTTTCCTCTGTCAAGGGGCGGGGACTGGAGAGTAGCCCTCAGCCCACTGCTGGGGTCTTTTCTGTGGGCCTTGGCATGGCTCTCTGCTTAGTTCATACTGACCCCTCAGTGGCACCTCTGCCTGGACTGCAGTCCCAGGGTGGGGACGTCTTGGCTCCTGATCTCTAGGGTCTGCCAGTCTGGAAGATGGGGCTGGTGAGAGGGTAGGGCCACTGTAGATGCGCTGAAGAGGAGCCAGTCCCAGAAGAGACAGGACTGCAGGACTGCACCCAGGTCTTACTTCCCTCTCACATTCGTTGCCCTGGGATGATGCAAGGCTCACTATTCCGGCTTTACAGACACGAAAACTGAGGCCGGGCAAGCAGATGGAAGCAGAGGTGAGGACCCGGCCGGTTTACCTGGTCATAATCCGGAGCCCATTGGTCATAGAAGTGAAGCTTGTGGGCCAGGTCGGTGATGCCATGCGAAGCCCCCACTCGCGCCCGCACCTCGGGCAGGCTCCGGCCCTCTTCCAGAGCCATCCTCCTGTGGGACATGGCTTCCGTGTCCTGAGGCCCACCTGAGTCTCACCTCCCTCCCACCCATCATGCCCAGCAGAGGAGGCTGTCAGGAGGGGGCCTCTCCAGGCCACCGGTACAATGCAATCCCATTTCACTGGGGGTGGGGGTGGGAACACTGAGCGCAGGGAGGGCGAGGCTGGACACCTGGGGGCTCAGGGCTGCTGGAAGGGGTGTTCCCCGCGGCGGGAGGGAGGACCTGCCCCACCTCCTTGTCGGCTACCGCGAGCGGGATTCCAGGGCGGAAGGGGCCCTTAGGCGGTAGGGGTTCAGAACTCACCACCAATCTGACACGCCAGCAGGGTGGGTGGGCGCTGGAACTCGCGGAAGGGCCTGTAGGCGAGCCTGGCCACGCCCCCACCTCCCTCGATGATTGGTTTTCTGCTAAGAGAAAATGCCCAATCAGAGGAAAGCGCTGGCAACTCGCCCCACCTCCACCACCAGCCAATGTGCTCAAAGCTCTTGGCCCGCCTTCAGTCCGGGAAGATCCCAGAATCTTGCTGAGAAGTTTGGAAGGTACCTGGGTTGAGTAATGTTCTCTGTGCCCTCCCGACTCCTGACGTCCTTTATGCATCTCCAAAGCGTGAGCTTTTAGGCAGTAGGAGCCTCAGAATTCTTGCGGGCCAAAGAGGGACCTAGGATCAGCCTTCATTTTTAGAACAGTCACCAAGATCCATGCAAGGCTGTCCAGTAGAACTTTCTTTGGTGATGGAAATGTTTTATAAATACACGCTGTTCAAGTGGCTGTTGAGCGCTTGAAATGTGCCTAGTGCTGCTGAAAACAAACACTATAGGTTGGGACTTGAAGCCAGTCACACTTCAGATGGGACTTGAACCCACAATCTCTGGCTTAGGAGGGGACTTGAACTCACAGTCTCGCTGGTGAAATCACATACCTCGTCTCAGGACTTAATGAAGCTCAGGTTCTTTATGTGTTGTTGCAGAAGGAATTCAGCAAGAGGCAAAATGATAGGTAAGAAGCGGGCTTATTGAGAGTGATACATACTCCATAGACAGAGTGTGGGCCATCTCAGAAAGTGACAGGTTGCCCTGAAATATGGGGAGGTTAGTTTTGTTTTGTTTTGTTTTGTTTTGTTTTTGCGGTACGCGGGCCTCTCACTGTTGTGGCCTCTCCCGTTGCGGAGCACAGGCTCCGGATGCGCAGGCTCAGCGGCCATGGCTCACGGGCCCAGCCACTCCGCGGCATGTGGGATCTTCCCAGACCGGGGCACGAACCCGTGTCCCCTGCATCAGCAGGCGGACTCTCAACCACTGCGCCACCAGGGAAGCCCGGGAGGTTAGTTTTTATGGGCTGGATAATTTCATACGCTAATGATTGGGGGGAATATTCTAACTATCTTGGAGAAGGGGTGGGGATTTAATGGTTGTGCCCTGCCCCCCTTCCTGCCTGTCTCAGCACTGAGGAGTGAATTTTAAAATTTATTTAAATAATTTAAAGAGCCATCTGTGGCTAGTGGCCTCCGAGTTGGACAGAGCAGGGAGCCTTGCTACTCAAAGTATCGTCCACGGACTTGCAGCACCTGCGTCAGCATCATTAGCTTGGGTTGCTCCAGGGGAGGACCTTAGGGGAAATGCAATTGTTAGAAATGCAAATTTGTTAGAAATGCAAATTCTTGGGTCTTATCCCAGGCCTATCGAATCTGAATCTGATTGTGGGGGGATGGGGTGGTCGTAGGGCCCAGGGATCTGCTTTTTAACAAACTCTCCGGGTGATTTCTATGCAGCTGAATTTTCAGAAGCACTAGCCTAGAGAACCCTTGTAGGGGATCGAAGTGTGGGCAAGCAGTTTGGGAGACTGTTGCAGTTAGCCAGGCAGGAGGTTGATGTCCAGGGTTGATGGTGCCATTTGTAGTGGGGGAACCCAGGAAGAGGAGTAGGTTTGGGGTGAAGAGGATACTAACAGTTTGGGAATGTTGACTTTGAGATGTGTACTTGAAGATGTCTACTTGATGCCAGAGTCTTGAGCTCAGGAGAGAAGCCAGGCTGGAGACAGATTCAAGGTCACGAGTACAACCTGTGGTGATTGAAGCATCTGGCACAGGTGAGATTGCTCAGAGAAGAGAAAGGGGAGGGGAGAGGCCTCAGGATCCAGCTTGAGGACCTCCAACACTTCAGTGTGGCAGAGTGTAAGCAGATCGGTTAGGGGGTCCCCAGAGAAAGAGAACCAGGAATGGTTTTCTGGACAGAAGAGAAGCCATTTTGGCCTAAGCCATTTTGTGATCTAAGCCTGGCCACAATGCTTGCCCTTGAACAGGTCTCAGTAACAAGTGATCTTAAAGGAACAAAGGAATGCAGGAACAGAGAAAAGGCAGTCAGACACTAGTGCAGTGATAAAGCAGAGTCCTAGTTCATCCTCAAAGGATGTACATAATAATATATCTTTGAGTTCGGTGGGAACTAAGGCCCCCACCCAAGTGGAGGACAACAATGATCCTCCTGACTTCAGTCGACTAAAGCTTGGATTCTGTGGGCCTTTGCTCCAATTCTATGCTGAATTCTCCTCTGCTCAGGCCCCTTCATGAATATGTATATACCGTTAGCTTAAAACTTCCCCAATCTTGCCGTTCAGGGAGACGCTGCTTTGGGAAAGATCCCAGGTGTCCTCCTTACTTGCTGCAGGTAATGAATCCTTCCTTCTTCCTATCTTTGGCTTGGTTGTGTGTTTTGTCTCGACACCCACCAAGAGGCGAATCCAGTTTTCTGGTAACAAGAGGAGCGTCTAGCAGTGTTGAAGAAAACCCCGAGAAAGTAAGGATGCCAAGAACAGTGTTTCAAAAAGATGGGGGGGGGGGAAAGAAAAAGGACTTTCCTGGTGGTCCAGTGGTTAAGACTCGGCACTCCCAATGCAGGGAGCACAGGTTCGACCCCTGGTCAACGAACTAAGATCCCACATGCCACATGGTGTTGTCAAAAAAAAAAAAAAATCTGCAAAACAAAAAGATGGGGGATGGCCAACATTGCCCAATGTGCTGGTAGGTGGTGTAAAATGAGGCTGAAGAATTGAGCACTGGGTGTAGGGACATGGAGACCTTTGGGGGCTGAGGTAGACCCTGATGGTGCACACTAGTTACCAAGTTTGCCTCTTCTCCCTGAGTTAGACGACACATCCCAGCTTCCCGTACCTGTAGGTGTGGCCGAGTGGCCAAATTCAGGCCAATAGACTGGGTGGTGGTGAAGTGCTCCATTTACAGACCTGGACCATAAACGCCTCCCGTAAGATCCTCTATGGAGTTGGCTCCAAGCACCCAGAGGAGAATGGGTTTGTAGATGGAGGAGTCTGGAGCCCTAAATGATTGTGTGGAGCCATGCCCTCTCCACCAACCTGCACTGCACTGTAACACGGACAAAAATCAACTTTCATAGTGTCAGGCGACTGAGATTTTAGGACTTGTCTATTACAATAGCTATTGTCATTTCCCTTAATGACCTTGGCAAGAGCAGTTTTGCGGGGGTAGAGGGAGTGGGGGAGACCCAGACTTCAGCTGTTATCTGTGTAGGGGAGCAGAACTTGCCACCCCAAGATGTCTCTTTGGCATGTAGATTATGTTGAGCTGGAAATGATGACGGCCAGAAAAACTCAGAAAGAAACTTAAAAAAGAAATCTATTTTGTTGAAGTCTAGTTGATTTACAATGTTGTGTTAATTTCTGCTGGAGAGCAAAGTGATTCAGTTATATGTGTATACACACACACACACACACACACACACACACATATTCTTTTTCAGATTCTTTTCCATTATGGTTTATCACAGGATGTTGAATATAGTTCCCTGTGCTATAGATTGTGGGTGGTGGTGAAGTGCTCCATTTACAGACCTGGACCGTAAACACCTCCTATAAGATCCTCTATGGAGTGGGCTCCAAGGATCTTGTTGTTTATCCATTCTATATATAATAGTTTACATCTGCAAATCCCAAACTCCCAACCCATTCCTCCCCTCCCCCCATCCCCCCTGGCAACCACAAGTCTGTTCTCTATGTCTGTGAGTCTGTTTCTGTTTTGTAGATAAGTTCATTTGTGTCATATTTTAGATTCCACATATAAGTGATATCATATGGTATTTGTCTTTCCCTTAATGAAACAGGAGGGAAGGGGGCAGGGCACAACCTTTAAAAGAATGACATAGCCATTGAGGATATGACACAAACTGGTTACAACCAACTAGGTTCAAGATGGCAGAAGATTCGACTACCAGTAGAACTTGAGCCTCACTATATACTCATTGTAATTCATTAGCATATGCTAAGTGACACATCCACAGGCACCATGACAGTTCTGAGACCAACCATAAAAGGCCAAAAGTGAGTGGGGCCCAATTCCTGGAAATCTCCTCACCTTCTCCAAAATAGGTGGAATAATCCTCCCACTCATTAGCCTGTGAAATTACCCAGCCCATAAAAACTAAGCACCCCAGGGCTTCCCTGGTGGCGCAGTGGTTGAGAGTCCGCCTGCCGATGCAGGGGACACGGGATTGTGCCCCGGTCGGGAAAGATCCCACATGCCATGCCGCAGAGCGGCTGGGCCCGTGAGCCATGGCCGCTGAGCCTGCGCATCTGGAGCCTGTGCTCCGCAACGGGAGAGGCGGCAACAGTGAGAGGCCCGCGTACTGCAAAAAAAAAAAAAAAACCAAAAAAACTAAGCACTGCATATTTCGGGGCTCTTGCCTTCTGAGATGGCCCACACTCTGTCTACGGAGTGTGTTTCTCTCTAAATAAATCCACTTCTTACCTATCACTTTGTCTCTCACTGAATTCTTTCTGTGATGAGACATCAAGAACCTGAGCTTTATTAAGTCCTGAAACCAGGTGTGTGATCTCAATTAAAAGACAGTGGGTTCTGGCTGGGTTAGAGTCCCAGGCCATGGGTTCAAGTTCCAATCTGAGTTTAGGCTGGGTTTGAGTCCCGGCACGTGAGTTCAAGTCCCAATCCGAGGTGCACAGTTTCATTGACTCAGAAAGAAACTTTGACCTTCCCCCTTACTGCCTAAATCATTTAGATAGAGGGGCTGTTCCTGGAATAGAGCTATCACTAGAGGTATCTGCAAAGAATGTGGGCTAGGTGTGGTGGGAGGAAATTCTAGGAGGGGTCTAGAGATCAGAGTCCACTCTGTATCCCATTGTCTCTGCCTGGTTCAGGAACATTTGTTTACCAAACATTTACTTTTTTATCTGTGTCAACTGCCTTCCTCCTTTCTGAAATTCCAACCCCCCACCCTAACATCCTTCTTTGTCTTTAGCTGAAGATGATATTTAAGGTGAATGTTTCTGCCATTTTGGCAAGTTAATCAGTCTTTCTGGGTCTCTTCCATGCATACATGTTATTACATTTTGTTTGGTTTTCTCCTGTTAATCTGTCTCATGTCAATTTAATTCTTAGGTCAGCCAGGAGAACCTAGAAGGGTAGAGGAAAATTTCTTTCTCCCCTGAAACTGAATCCCCCTGAAACTGAGCTCTCCCACCAAGTTTATGATTAACCTCTCTCCAAAACGTTATTCTCTTTCTTGTCCTGTACATGTTCCCCTCAGGATTGAGGAGTATCAAAGAAAAGGGGGGAATGAAACCCTCCTGAGTACAAAAGCCTCTCCGTGTTGCCCATTTCCTGTTTATAGAAAATGGCTTTTGTCTCTTAGGCCTTCTCTGAGTTCCAAAGAGCAGGCACAAGCATTACTTATTAGGGAAGTGAGGGAATGCTGAAACAAAGAAAAAGCAGTTAAGTGAGAAAATAATGACAATAATTCAGTGATAAAACAGAGTCCTAGTTCCTCTTCAAGGGATATATTGACAACCGTCTGACACATAACTTGGTGTTGTTCTGCAGGAAGTAAGGCCCTCACCAAGGTGGAGGATGGTGACTACATGCTGAGTATAATCAGTAGATTCCAAACCAGTTGGTCAGAACCAGAAGGTTGATGATGTTCCTGGAACACCATCCTGTTACCTCACTACCAACCAACCAGAAGAAAATCATGCACTCTGCAGCCCTCATCCCAAGTGTTGCCTTTAAAAACCCTTCCCTGAGGACCTTCGGGAAGTTCAGGTCTTTTGAGCACAAGCTACCCATTCTCCTTGCTGGGCTCCGCAATACACGCTGTACTTTCCTTGACAACAACCCCTTGTCAGTAAATTGGTTTTGCTTCACATGGGTGAGCAAACCCAGGTTTGGTTCGATAACACCCTGACACCAGCCAAGATCCAAACCCCAGTCTATCTTAGTCTAAAGCTGTACCAAGAACATGCTGTGAACACATTGTGTTCAGCTGCAAATAACAGAACACCTGTATAGCTGTGGCTTAAACAGAGAGGGATTTGCAGTTCTCAGACAGGAAGCTGAGACTGGGCAGCGTGGTCTGGGGCTCAGTTATGCCATCAGGGACCCAGGTTCTTATCCTCTTTCCTCTTCTGCCACCTTTTGCATGGAGACCTTTGTCCTCATGTCTGTCACCTTGTCACAGCTGCCACACCTCCCAGTAGGACAAAGGAGAAAGTGCAAAAACCTAGGCCAGCTGAGCTTACTCTGTTTATTCCAATAAACAAAAGCTTTATTGGAAGCCCCTCCCCATGACTTCTGTATCATCTTATTGGCCAGACTGGGTCACATGGCCACCCCTGAATCATCGCTGGAAGGTGAGTGGGAAGGGGGGCTGGAGATGGGGGCTAGTTCAACCAGCTGATGACTGGGCCCCATCTCTGCAGCCTCATGTTCCATTTAGGTCAATAAATATTTATTGTGCACCTTCTGTTTGCCAGGTCCTGTGCAGGGCACTGGAGGCAGTCATAGAGATGAATCAGAAGCAGCCACAACTCCACCCTATTCTGCTGGAGGAGGTGAGGCTGGGGTGTCTTCTCCTGTCCAGGCTTCAGTCACCCACACCCTCCACATCCAGAGCCACTGCTTTGTCTGGGGTGGGGGTGGATGGGTGCTATGATGTTGAGGAATGTCACTGTGGGGAGTGACCCTTCAAGTAAGGTGGATACCCCAGTAAAGGCAGTCCTGTTGGACCATCTGAGGGTGGCTTGGGTTGTCCCAGGAGAGGCCCTGGTTGGGGGGAGGGTCCTGGGGGGACCTGCCTATCCGATCTGTCCTCGTAGGCCCTCAGTGGTGTCCTGCTCACCGACCAGGGCATGCAAGGTGTGTGAGCACCTGTAGCTAAGGCTCCTGATGGAGGATGAGACTTGCCATGTAAGACACTGGTAGGGGTGCCGGTGGCCTCTGGACACCGCTTTGCTCCCCCCCTAGGCGTGGACCCCAGGCCCCACAGACTTCTCTCTCCACAACCCACTACATTCCTTCCCCTCCAGAGCCCAGGAAGCTGTTCCAGCCTCGGGGTGAGAGGCCTTTCTCTGACCTATCACATTTCTGTCTCCCCTTCGTCAGTCTTCTCTAGTTTCTGTAACTTTTGCCAGAAACCATCTTCCCCCCGGGCAGTGGATAACACTGGGTGCCGCAGCTGTCAAAATGGGGGAAAGGGTCAGGTAACAGAAAATAGTTTTGAGGTGAGGAAGGGGTCACAATGATCTCGGGTGGCCTCGGCCTGCAGTGGCTTGAAGCAGGGTTTCGGTTCCTGGCCAGAGATTGAGGTCTGGCCATGGCAGTGAGAAAGCTGAATCCAAGCCACTAGACCACCAGGGACCAGCGGCCAGTGACAAGGCCCTGGCCCATCAGCGGCATAGAGATGAATTTCCACATAGAGATGGAAAGTAGTGAAACAAGTAAAGTGTTTATTAGGAGGAAATAGGGTACATGTGGATAGACACACGGGTGGGCTCAGAGAGCGAGTCACACACTCATGGCAGTTTGAATCACTCTTACGGGGCATTTCTTCTGGGTTTCCTTTGGCCAATCATCTTGCTTTGCCTGGTTCTGAGTCCATATTTGGTATATCTCAGGGTCCTCCCCTGTGTGCACACACATCTCTTAGCCAAGATGGATTCCAGCGGAGAGGCTTATGGGTAGGTTGACATCACTTATTATGAGGTGACGCCCCCTCCCTTTTGACCTCTGAGGAGCCTTTCTGTGCACGTGTAGTCGGGAAGGTCTCCTTGACCTCGAGAATGAAAAGTCTCTGTCTTTTATCTGGGTGGGGCCCAGCTCTCCTCTCACTCCTGCTATTTTGGACAAACTCTAGCTGCACAGCCTGGGGCCCGTCTATCTCCTGCCTCAGTCACAGCAGCTGTTCATGTTTCAAAGCTATTGTCAGATCTCAGATGTACAAAGGCCAAGGGTTGCCAGTGGTGGAGCAGAGGCCAGAGTCATCCTGTGGCCAGAAGGAGTGGACAATGGCGAGGGCATGACGGGGCAAGACCTGGCAACGCCAACGGGCATGAGTTCTGGTGGGAGGCACGACTTTCAGGGCATCAGGCGTGCGAGGGTGGGGTTGTGCGCATGTGTGAGTATATGGGGGTCAGCTGGGATGTTTCTGAATGCAAGTGTCAGAAACCTAAACCCACCCGAGGCGGTGTTAACAGTAGGGGTTTGCTATTTCCTCTTACAGGAAGTCCGGCGTTCACCAGAACCAAGGTTGAGCCTACAGATTTCACTAAGGACCCAAACTCTATTCTCTGGTTTGCCATGCTGTACGTTTGCTCTGTTGGCCCCTTCTGGTCAGAAGATGGTGACAGCAGCTCAGGCAATCGTGTGTCCTCACAGACAAAGCCCCAAGGCACACTAGGGTTGGCCTTGTCTCCTGGTCTCTCTCTTTTCCTTTGGGGATGGAGGATATTTTCCCGGAAGCCCCAGAGGCTGGGAAAGCGAGGTCTGGTACTTCCAGGCTCAGGTGTGGGAGGTGAGCATGGTCTCCAGGAAGGAGGGAGGGGCGAATGGCTGTTGGTACAATCTGCAGCGCCTGCTCCTTGGGTGTGTGCAGACGTGTGCAGAGGGGTGGGAGCGTCTGCAGGTGTAGCTGCTGCCTTGGGCAGGACCCGGGCCACAGGGAGTGTGGTCACCAGGCTGTGGACCTGGTTTCTTACCCTGAATGAGCTACAGGGAGTTACAGAGTCAGATCTGCATTTTACAAAGATGGTGAGAGTGGACCTGGTGGACTGCAAGGGCAGAGCCTGTTGCAATTATTTAGGCAAGAGCTGGAGTCCTGAGCAGTGTCAGGGGCTGCCCTGGGGTTAATGCTGTGGCGTTTTGGGGGATGAGGAGAGAGCAACTCCCCTTCTGCTGAGCTTCCTCCTGCCCCAGGAGCTGCTCATTCTGATCTCCCTCCTTCCCTCTCTTCCACCTGTACCCAAAGGCGGGTTCCCGGGCTCAGTCCTGGGTCCTCTTTCTTCTCCATCAACGCCCACTTCCTAGTTGATCTCATCCAGTCCAGGGGTTTAAAATGCTATTTATATGCCAGTGATTCCCAAATGGGTGACTAGCCCTGATTCTTCCCTGAACTCTGGACTTGTTCGCCTGACATCTCCCCTCGGAGGCCACTCCCAAACCCCTTCCCGTCTCCGGGAACCACTCTGAACCCCTAGGCATCCAGAGGCTCAGCCCGAACTAAGTTTCTCCCATCCCTCGTTCTGTCCACGGGCAAATCCCGTGGCTGCTCCACTCCACCCCTGCCACTCTGGTTCCACGCACCTTCCGCTCTCACCCAGACCCCTGTGGTGGCCCCCAAACTGGCCTCCCTGCCTCCCCACATTGTCCCCACACCCAGTCCGTTTCCCTCACAGCAGTCAGAGATCATATTATTTTTTTTTAAACTTCTTATGGGAAATTTCAAACACACCCAAAAAAAAGATTAGTACAATAACCTTAGTGTTTGTTTATCACTCAATTTTAGTTGTTAACAAAACATGCCCAACCAGAATGATGTCTTTACAGTATAAGTTTGGTGAGTTTACCCTCCTGCTTAAAACCTAAAATCCAATTCCTTACCAACCTCATCCTTAACCTCTCTCCTCCTCACTCTGGCATCCTGGCCTCTGCTGGTCCTGGAACATGCCACGGTGACCTCAGGGCCTTTGCACTGCTGTTTTTTAAATGGCCTGGATCACTTCTTTCAGATCTTTGCTTGACTGACTTGTTCTCAACCTTGAGGTATCCACCATTTAGAGTGAACAAATGTTAGCATTTTGCCATTATGGCTTCTTAATCTTTGAAAGTAGAAAAAAGGAAAAAGCATGACAGATGAAGCTGCCATTCTCTCTGACTTTCTCCCTCCTCCATCTGCTGCTCCAGGGAACCAGCTACCATCACAAATGGGCAGGGACCTTCTAGGTCTTGTATTTTAAAAAAGATTTTCACTGTATATGTGTTCAGAACAACATATAATATTGCTTAATGTGCTTGAAAAAATTATACAAATGCTATCACTTCATAGCTATTACTCTGTAACTTTCCCTTTTCACGTAACACCGTGTTTTTGAGATCTGTCCACATTGATGCACACAGATTGCATTCATTTTAACCACTGCTTAGTCATCCCTGAGACAGATACACCCAGTTTATTTATTTATTTCCCAATTGATGGAAAAATGCTACCACACGTAGTCTTGCACATGTTTTTTCATTCACAGGTGGATGCTTCTGGAAGGAGTGCTTTTCAGACTGGGGTTTGCAACCCATTAGGGGGTAGTGAAAACAATTCAATCAGTTGTGAAATAGAATAGATAGAAAATAAATGCGCACATTGCACGTAATAAGGGTAATTACTGTTTTGTTAACTTCGTGTTTCAGTCTCACATGTCTGAGTAGTGGGCAGCTTTGTACAGCACACTCCTTACTGTGGGTGGCTCTCAAAGTCTGAAAACCAAGTCTGAGAGCCACCCACGGTAAGAAGTGCTGGGTCAGGGGATGGGCAGTGTCTGATGCTCTCGTCGACCATGAACTCATCCACGCACGGTGAAGCGTCAGACTTTTTTTGTTTTTTCAAATGAGTATGAGATAGTATCTAATTGTGGTTTTAATTTGCAGTTCCCTCGCTTACTAATGAAGTTGAACATCTTTTCCTACGTTCATTGGCTCTCTGGTTTTTCTCTTCTGTGAAGTGCCTTTATCTATGTGTTCTACTGAGTCATTTGATTTTATCTTATTGATTTGTAGGTGTTCCTTAGATATTCTGTGTATTCTGGCTACTGGTCCTTGGACTGTTTCATGGGTTGCATACATTTCTTCCAGGCTGTCACTACCTTTTGGCTTTGCTCCTGCTGTCTCTACACCAGATTCAGCAACAAGGAGTTTACCAGTGACTTGGGCCAGGGCAGTGGCCATGGAAGTGGGGAGGCAGGGGCTGAAGCTGTATGGCCAGTGGCTGGTGACTTCTTTCAACAATATCGTTTAAATGGTCAAGTGAAGGGGCATTGAGGAACATTTTTTTTTTTTCTTTTAATAAAAATTGTATACATTTTTTTGGGCTGTACCTTGCGGCTTGGGGTATCTCAGTTCCCTGACCAGGGATTGAACCCCAGCCACGGCAGTGAAAGCGCCAAATCCTAACCACTAGACCACCAGGGAACTCCCCAAGTTGTATACATTTAATGTGTACAACTTGATGTTTTGATACACATATACATTGTGAAATGATTGCCAAAAACCAGTTAAACAACATTTCTGTCACCTCTAGATAGTTACCGTGTGTGTGTGTTGAGAAGATTTAATAAAACCTATCCTCTTAGCATATTTCAAGTATACAATGCAGCACTGTCAGCTGTCATCACCATGTTGTACATTAGATCTTTATACCTTATTCATCCTGTATAACTGAAACTTTGTACCCTTTGATCAATATCACCCAACTTCCTGAGCCTCTGACCACCACCATACTACTTTCTGTTTCTAAGAGTTCAGCTTCTTTTTAGATTCCACATATAACTGAGGTCATGCTGTATTCCTCTTTCTGTGTTTTGCTTATTCCACTGAGCCTAATGTCCTCCAGCTCCATCCATGTTGTTACACCTCACGTGTGGGAATGTAAATTAGTACAGCCATTATGGAAAACAGGGTGGAAGTTCCTCAAAATATTACAAGTAGAACTACCTTAGGATCCAGCAAGCCCACTCTGGGTATATATTCAAAGGAATTGAAATCAGTATCTTTTTTTTTTTTTTTTTTTAAATATCTTTATTGGGGTATAATTGCTTTACAATGGTGTGTTAGTTTCTGCTGTATAACAAAGTGAATCAGTTATACATTTACATACGTTCCCATATCTCTTCCCTCTTTGTCTCCCTCCCTCCCACCCCTCCAGGCGGTCACAAAGCACTGAGCCGGTATCCCTGTGCCATGCGGCTGCTTCCCACTGGCTATCTACCTTATGTTTGTTAGTATATATATCTCCATGTCTCTCTCTTGCCCTATCACAGCCCACCCTTCCCCCTCCCCATGTCCTCAAGTCCGTTCTCCAGTAGGTCTGTGTCTTTATTCCTGTCTTACCCCTAGGTTCTACATAACATTTTTTTTTCTTCTTAAATTCCATATATATGTGTTAGCATACGGTATTTGTCTCTTTCTGACTTACTTCACTCTGTATGACAGACTCTAGGTCTATCCACCTCATTACAAATAGCTCAATTTCGTTTCTTTTTATGGCTGAGTAATGTTCCATTGTATATATGTGCCACATCTTCTTTATCCATTCATCTGATGATGGGCACTTAGGTTATTTCCATCTCCGGGCTATTGTAAATAGAGCTGCAATGAACATTTTGGTACATGGCTCTTTTTGAATTTTGGTTTTCTCTGGGTATATGCCCAGTAGTGGGATTGCTGGGTCATATGGTAGTTCTATTTGTAGTTTTTTAAGGAACCTCCATACTGGTCTCCATAGTGGCTGAACCAATTCACATTCCCACCAGCAGTGCAAGAGTGTTCCCTTTTCTCCACACCGTCTCCAGCATTTATTGTTTCTAGATTTTTTGATGATGGCCATTCTGACTGGTGTGAGATGATATCTCATTGTAGTTTTGATTTGCATTTCTCTAATGATTAATGATGTTGAGCATTCTTTCATGTGTTTGTTGGCAGTCTGTATATCTTCTTTGGAGAAATGTCTATTTAGGTCTTCTGCCCATTTTTGGATTGGGTTGTTTATTTTTTTGTTATTGAGCTGCATGAGCTGCCTGTAAATTTTAGAGATTAATCCTTTGTCAGTTGATTCATTTGCAAATATTTTCTCCCATTCTGAGGGCTGTCTTTTGGTCTTGTTTATGGTTTCCTTTGCTGTGCAAAAGCTTTGAAGTTTCATTAGGTCCCATTTGTTTATTTTTGTTTTTATCTCCATTACTCTAGGAGATGGGTCAAGAAGGATCTTGCTGTGATTTATGTCATAGAGTGTTCTGCCTATGTTTTCCTCTAAGAGTTTGATAGTTTCTGGCCTTACATTTAGGTCTTTAATCCATTTTGAGCTTATTTTTGTGTATGGTGTTAGGGAGTGATCTAATCTCATACTTTTACATGTACCTGTCCAATTTTCCCAGCACCACTTATTGAAGAGGCTGTCCTTTCTCCACTGTATATTCCTGCCACCTTTATCAAAGATAAGGTGACCATATGTGCATGGGTTTATCTCTGGGCTTTCTATCCTATTCCATTGATCTATCTTTCTGTTTTTGTGCCAGTACCATACTGTCTTGATTACTGTAGCTTTGTAGTATAGTCTGAAGTCAGGCAGCCTTGATTCCTCCAGCTCCGTTTTTCGTTCTCAAGATTTCTTTGGCTATTCGGGGTCTTTTGTTTTCCATACAAATTTTTAAATTTTTTGTTCTAGTTCTGTGAAAAATGCCAGTGGTAGTTTGATAGGGGTTGCATTGAATCTATAGATTGCTTTGGGGAGTAGAGTCATTTTCAAATGTTGATTTCTTCCAATCCAAGAACATGGTATATCTCTCCATCTGTTTGTATCATCTTTAATTTCTTTCATCAGTGTCTTATAATTTTCTGCATACAGGTCTTTTGTCTCCTTAGGTAGGTTTATTCCTAGATATTTTATTCTTTTTGTTGCAATGGTAAATGGGAGTGTTTTCTTGATTTCACTTTCAGATTTTTCATCATTAGTATATAGGAATGCCAGAGATTTCTGTGCATTAATTTTGTATCCTGCTACTTTACCAAATTCATTGATTAGCTCTAGTAGTTTTCTGGTAGCATCTTTAGGATTCTCTATGTATAGTATCATGTCATCTGCAAACAGTGACAGCTTTACTTCTTCTTTTCCGATTTGGATTCCTTTTATTTCCTTTTCTTCTCTGATTGCTGTGGCTAAAACTTCCAAAACTATGTTGAATAAGAGTGGTGAGAGTGGGCAACCTTGTCTTGTTCCTGACCTTAGTGGAAATGCTTTCAGTTTTTCGCCATTGAGGATGATGTTGGCTGTGGGCTTGTCATATACGGCCTTTATTATATTGAGGAAAGTTCCCTCTACACCTACTTTCTGCAGGGTTTTTATCATAAATGGGTGTTGAATTTTGTCAAAAGCTTTCTCTGCATCTATTGAGATGATCATATGGTTTTTCTCCTTCAATTTGTTAATATGGTTTATCACATTGATAGATTTGCGTATATTGAAGAATCCTTGCATTCCTGGAATAAACCCCACTTGATCATGGTGTATGATCCTTTTAATGTGCTGTTGGATTCTGTTTGCTAGTATTTTGTTGAGGATTTTTGCATCTATGTTCATCAGTGATATTGGCCTGTAGTTTTCTTTCTTTGTGACATCCTTGTCTGGTTTTGGTATCAAGGTGATGGTGGCCTCGTAGAAGGAATTTGGGAGTGTTCCTCCCTCTGCTATATTTTGGAAGAGTTTGAGAAGGATGGGTGTTAGCTCTTCTCTAAATGTTTGATAGAATTTGCCTGTGAAGCCATCTGGTCCTGGGCTTTTGTTTGTTGGAAGATTTTTAATCACAGTTTCAATTTCAGTGTTTGTGATGAAATCAGTATCTTGAAGAGATATTGGCACTCCCATGTTCACTGCAGCATTATTCACAGTAGCCAAGATATGGAAATACCCTAAATGTCCTTTGATGGATGGAGGAACATTTTCTTTAGGACACAAGGAACAAGCAGGGAGAGGAGTAGTTGAGGATGGGTGTGGGTGTGGGTGTGTGGAGGATCCCAGAGGGAGGTATAAGTGAGCTGGCAGAAAACAAACGCATGAAACACATTGGTTCTGAACAAACTGATCAGTAAATGAATTGGTGAAAATTATTTGCCATATGGTTGTTTTCACATGTTGGTTTTTGTACCACGCAGGTGTGACTTTGTAATCTGTTGCAGGTGTTGACGTGTTTTTTCCCATTTATCCAAACTTTTTTTTTTTGGGGGGGGGGTGAATGTTTTTGAACAACGGGATGGTTTGGCAACTTTGTATCCTTTTAAAGAACACTTTTTAAAGCATTTTCATTCATTTTTGTGTAAAAAAATTTTTTTTGAATTACTTGTAAGGCAACAATGACCCTTTTTTCTATGGTCGGGATTTTTTTTTGGAATTTCACGATCTAGTCTTGGGGTCCAGGTGAATTGCTTGAAAGTGGTTTGGTTGCAATGAATATTTCCACATATTGGTTTATGAATTAACAAAATGCGTGCCCCTGGGGGTGATTTCTTTTTAGAAATCTGCACATATTTGAAAGCAATTTTGTCCAATTTGTAGCTTATTTTGTTTTAAAAAAATTCTTGCGTTCCTTCTCATCTGCTGACGCTGACTTCACTCACCCACCAACCCCCAAGCACTGGTGTGCGGTCAGGTACTGCACAAAGCACTTTACAGACATTATTTCATCGACTCCTCCCCATGACCTCACCTGGCAGATTCTATATATAAACTATATCCCAGTTTTACAGATAAAGAAATTTGGGGTGGGAGCATAGACTTGTGATTAAGCGGCAGAGGTCAGTTCAATTCCAAGTCTGTCTGACTCCGAAACCTTTTCCCTTAAATCAGGATAAGTGCTCGAGCTTTCATCCGTTTTTAATGATCATTTTTTTTTTTTTTTGCATTTAAGTGGTTTCAATCAAGCCATCTTTAGAAAGAAAAAAAAAACAAACAAGTTCCAATAAGTTTGAAGGCATATTCTATCATTTTTGCGTACTTCTGGGGAAAAAAAAATGAAGATTTGAAATAAAATGAAGTTTTAATATCCTGCAGGGAGCGCACCTGAGAGCCCCTGGAACTGCGAGAAGTCGAAGGCGGGCTTCCTGCCTCTCTCGGCCTCAGTCCTGGGCCGGGGAGGAAAATCTCTGCGGAGACGGGCAGGGACTGGGGAATGGCGCCCCCTGGCGTTAGGCAAGGCAGCGGCCACTGATAATTCGGTTATCCCACCAGGTCCATCCCATTAGGGAGTGGAGGTATTGCCCGAAACCACATAGCACAATAGTACATGGATGGCCTTGAACCTAAGTGATGAGTAGGAAAGAGAAAGGAGTGGAGGGATCCCTACTGAAGGATCCAAGCGGGGTCAACAAATATTTATGGAGTTCCTGCTATGCACCCGGCGCTGTTCTAGGCATAGGGCACAGTAGTGAACAAGATTCATGGTCCCGGCCTTCAAAGGTGGCTTGACATGAAGGTCAGGAGGGAAGGTGATGGGGTGACTCTGACTCTGGGGTTTCTGGCCCGTGGGACGGCATGGCTGGGACTGCCCTTCCCTGAGCTAGGTTAGGAGGAAGTCCTGTGTTGGTTTTACACTCCAGGGGCGATCTCTGACCTCTGTTACTAGATTTCCAGCCCTCTGTGTTCCTCCCTCCTGTGGTCTGAGAGCTGCGGAGAAGCCTTGCTATAATCTAGCTTGGGGACCAAGATGAGGGCCCTGGTGAGGGTGGGGAACAGTTGATTGGAGCTGAGACTGAGGCCCGGGCCTGGCATCCTAAAGGAGCTTGAGAGGTACCTTGAGGTTCAGTCCTGGGGGCAGTGGGGCAGAATGAGGTCTCCAGCTCCTGCCTGGACCACATGGTCCAGGGAGTTTGGTCAAGATGATGTAAAGGATGATCAACTCAGCCTTAGTGACAGTGGAATTCTGAGTATGGTGATGCCAAGTGTTAAAAAACCAAAAGTCAGCTAAGTAAATTGAAGATCTAATTGGCCTTATTCAAAAATTCATGAGTAGGGTAGCAACCCACCTAGCAAGTAGATAGGTGCTCTGAGGAGCTGTACAAAATGGAAGGCTTTTACAGGCAGAAGGAGGGTGGGGCAAGAAAGTAAAGACAGTGGATTAATTTAGGCAGGGTCATCTTCCCTTAGGGGAAGGCAGGGGGTCTTAGGCAGATTACCTCACTGGTGTTGACCAGGTAATTCCAGACTAATTGGTTTAAAACTCCTGAGAGAGGCTGAAATTGCAATTAGGTTAGGTATTAAGTCTTGGTGGGGCTTAGCACAAGTGACTCCATTTTGGGCCTGTAGTTTCTTTCTAACAACTCCCCCTGCTTTGATCAAACTCTCAGCATAACTGAGAGATGTGATCAAAATTTTAAGCGTTAGTACCACTCACCTACTGCTCTGTAGTTCTCAGTTTTTGGTGATGCTTTGTTGCTGAATCTATGCAGTATTCACAGGTTGCACAACTCCAGACTCACAATTTTTTAGTCAATCATTCTCTTTGTTCCTTTTTTGAGGTCCAGTCTTAGGGAGATTTGCTTGGTGATTAGCAGCTGTAAATATGCATTTAAAGCTTTAGAGAGAATGAAATGCACCAGGGATATTATTATAACTATAAGTGGGATAATTCCCAATGTTAAGAGTGCACTTGGGAGCCATGGGTCTCCAAGACCCAAACCAATCAAAATCAAATTAATCAAAGAAAGACTCCATTGAAGGAGTCACCTTTTTAAGCCAAGTCGTTTGCTCAGTGATCTTATGTAATTGAGTTTCAGCTTCCCCAGAAGTGTTCATTCTAGGTACAGCAGGTGGTGTTGGCCACAGAACAGCTCAGCTAAAAGATAATCCTGTTATAAAGAACAACTTTGGCCAGAGAGTCTAAGGATCTTTGCTGGGTAGCTAGTGTCTTAGCAACGGAATCGGCAATGTTTCAAGAGTTAAGGAGAGGTTTCTGATCATACTCCCATTGGATTTACTCCTAAGCCAGGGGTCATTCAGGTTTTTAGTGCATATGGGGTGAGAATCTTCTAGCCTGAAATAAAAAATTGTTCTAAATTCCAGAGCTTACACCCCCTAGCAATGGCCTGGGAGATACGGCTGATGACATTATCTTTCCAGGCCAATGCCAGGGTAAAGGAGAGGGAGAAGAGAGAGTTTCATGTTTAGTTAAAGTATAAAATCTTGATCCAGTGTCCTGAGTGGAAACAGTCTACTTTGATGCTAGGTACTTCTCTTCCTAGCCAATTTGATTTGGATGTCTCCAGTGTTTGCAGAGCACCCACCAATTTTTGCAACTTTTTGGCTTCTGAGATTCCTGTTAGCAATAGTCTGTACTGGACCCAGTCCAGCTCAAGTTGGACCCAGTCCAACTCCAGCTGGTAACCACCAACAATTCCTGGGGAACTTTGGACTGGGGGAAAGCATTGAACCAGCAGACCTCAGCAAATGAAGACGACAGCCTGATTCCAAACAGATGGAGGAACTACTGTAGCCATGGCAGTTCCCAATGTGGAATTTGGGGAAAGATTTCAAACAAATGGGAAACTGCAGACTAAATCACCAGCAGTTCTCAACATGGAATCTGGGGACAGAATCAAGGGCTGGGGTTTCCAAACAAATGGGGAACTAACTGGAAAGCCAATTAGACCAGGAGCTTGACGCAAAGAGAGCAGAGCTCACAGTCATGAGGAACTTCCCCTGGCTTTAGAAATGGTGAGAAAGACAGTGAACTCAAAAAGGGGTGTGCGGGTACCACACTTGTCGTTCTCATTGTCCCCAAAAGCCATCAGAAGTTCACTTTGGATCCCACCACTGCCACCAAATCTGTTAAAAGCCAAAATTCAACTGAGTACATTTGAAGATCTAATTGGCTTTTTTCAATAATTCATGAACAGTCAGCATCCCATCTAGCAAGTAGAAAAGCGCTCTGAGGAGCTATACAAAACGGAAGGCTTTCATAGGCAGAAGGAGGGCGGGACAAGGAAATTAAGAAGGTGGATTATTTTGAGCCAGGTCACCTTCCCATAGAGGAAGGCAGGGAGTCTTAGGCAGATTACCTCATTAGTGCTGACCAGGAAATTCCAGATGGATTGGCTTAAAATTCCACTCCTGGGGGCTGAAATTGCAATTAGGTTAAATATTAAGTCCTGGAGGGGCTTAGCACAAGTGACTCCATTTGGGGCCTGTTGTTTCTTTTTAACAGGGGTCATGGTGGGGGGCAAGCCAAAGAGGGGAGGAGAGACAGGATGGAAAACAAATTGCAAATGCTAGTTTCAGCCCCCATCATTCTGACTCCCAGCAATCAGGCTCTTCCCCAAACCCGCTCCTCCTCCAACCCCCACCTTAGTGGGCAGTACCTCCATCTACCCTTTGCCCAAGCCTTCTGAGGAGGAACCCCTGACCCCTGCCTCGCTTTACCTCTCTTTCCTCAAACTTCTGTTGGGAAACAATTCCCCACAGGTCTCCTGTGTTTCTGCAGAGGAATTGGTGGAATATGTAAATTCTTCTCAAAGCACAGGCACTGTCCAGCGTGATAAAAATAATGTCTCTCTCAGGAGCAAAGGGCAGGCTTGCTTATTGCCCATCAGAAAAGATTGGGGTTCCCTAAGCTCAGGGTTCCTCTTCTGTGATTCACCCACTCAGTGTACAGGTACCATCTGCCCCTTTTCATGTCACCCTGTGGGATTTGGGACTCAAAGAGCCAAAGCAAAATACTTATGCTCCAGTTTACTGCTAGTGCTGTAATACATTGTCCATCCTCTCTGACCCATGAGTCTTGTGCCTTCTACCAGCACCCAAGAAACCCCAGCAGGCCGACTGGTAGCTTGCAAGTAGGGTACCATCTTGGACCTTTCACCATTCTTGACAGCTTCTAACTCTGTCAGTTCCACCTTCCACATGTTTCTGGCATCTGGCCACTTCAGCCCCCGTCCTGGCTGCCATCATCTCGTGCCTGGAGAGCTTGTTGTTGTGGGTTCCTATCAGATCTCCCCCTTTCCCCGCCAAGAGCCCTTCTCTGCCCTAGTCTAGCCTCCTCATGCAGCTGGAGGGACTGTTGTAAAGCCCCCATTGATGTCCAGTGCCTTGCTGCCTTGGCTTTTCGATGGCTCCTATCATTTGATAGAATATTCTATGACCTATGTGGTCCTTGCCGACCTCACCATCTACCTCGTGCTCCTCCCACCTCCTACTTTATGCTCTAGTAATACTGAATTGTTGGAATCGTGCTGTTCCCTCTGCCCGGACCATCCTTCATACTTTCTTCTCTGGAAAACTCCTACCCAACCTTCAAAACTTAGCTCAAGGTGACCTTTCTGAAGCCTCAGCGACCCCTCAGGGACATAGTGTTGGAGACATAGAGGGTGGGTAGGGGAGGGGCAAGGGCAGAGGACAGAGTGGGGGGACTTTGCACGTTCTACCCT
Source organism: Lipotes vexillifer (assembly GCF_000442215.2). NCBI lineage: Eukaryota > Metazoa > Chordata > Mammalia > Artiodactyla > Lipotidae > Lipotes > Lipotes vexillifer. The sequence continues at coordinate 1,926,678 of NW_006796716.1, read as the reverse complement.
CTGGGCCCCTGCCGTTGCCCCGTGGGGAGGAAACAAATGGGTGAACGGGACTTGCCCTGGGCAAAGGTTGTCTTTGACCTTCCAGGGACTCATTATGGCAGGTTGCCATGTACAGCTGGGCGGGTCGTATCCTGCACATGGGTGCTGGCCGAGGAGGGTAGTGAGACTGAAATCGCGCTCTGTGCCAGGGCAGAGAGGCCCTCTTCTCACGGTGCCCTGCACTCACAGGATCCTGCCACCAGAGGGCGTCTTTAAAAAATTTCTAAAAGGTGTGAGAGCCTCATCTTGCAGCATCTTGGGGCATCTGCTGGGACCCAGACAGGAAAACAATGCAGGAAACGCTGTGATCAAGGTTCTGGATTCTCCCAGATTTCTAAGCCTTTGACTCTGATCCATAGCTCCAGAAACCTCTCTGAGATGCTCCAGGCAGCCTGTGGACCTGAGGGGTTTCATTCAGCCAAGTGCCCCCTTTTCCTCTGAGAATGCCTCTCTCTAGGATCCTCTGAGACCTTTTGTGGGCACATTTTCTCTCTCCCGCCCTCCTCTAACTGAATCTCAGAACCCACTGACACAACACTAATATCGTAGCCGCAGTTCTCTGCTTCTGTGACTGGGGACCAACCTTTAGCAAAATGCAAGAAGGATGGATCAGGGTGGGGAGGGTTAGGTAGGAGATTTCAGATTTGGGTGGCTGAGGCTTCCATCTGCCTCCAAACATTTTGTCACCTGAGGCCCTGGGGGTGAAGATTTCTATATCCCAGGCCTTTGCTCCTTCGGGATTTGGAAGGACGTGGGAAGGCACAGCGCCCTTATGCTGCCTTGGCCGCCCATGCTGGGTGGACGGGAGGTTCGTGGAGTTGATGTCCCTGGGAGCAGTCTCCAGTTAGGAAGTCGACAGGATGTGGAAGACAAATACCCCAGTTTCCGTTCAGCAATGGGACGAGAGGCAGGTAAAGGACAGCCTTTTGCGGCAGCTGGGTCCCCATGGTAACTTGGCTCCCACCCTGCAGTATCTGTGAGGTCACCCTGACTCTCCCAGGGGTAGGAGGGACAGACATGGAGGCCGTCCCTCCGGTCCGATCCAGCCTCTTGGGGACTCTGTTGGCGGTGGTGAAGCTCTCCACACTGGTGAGTGGGGTTTAGGGGGCAGGGGGTGAGGGCCACCTCAGAGCTGCTGGACTCCGCAGGTGAAACAAGGTGGCTGCCTCCCTCCCGGAGTAATCCGACCGTTCTCAGAAGCCCCACCCGCAAGCCACAGTGCTAGAATTTTCTCTATAGAGGGTCACTCTTGTGGGTTAAGCTTTGTCCTTCCCATCTGTCTTTTTCAAACATGCAAATGCTGACCACTGGGGTCACGTCTCCAAATCACAACTCCTCGGTGGGCTGAGTTATCAGAAAAGGGTCCCCTGGGTCTGCTCCTGTGGCAGAGAAAGGGGAGATTACACAGGGCAGTAGAGAGACAGACATGGTTGGATTGGAATCTCAACTGCTCTACTCTTTAGCTGTGTGACTTGGGCCAAATTGCTCCACCTCTTTGAGCCTCTGTTTCCTCTCCTGTAGCCTATCTTATAGGATCATGTGGGATATAACAGGTTTCTCTCCTTCCTGGTTTCTGCCTCACGAGCTGAGGGGTGGAGGTGCAGCTCCTGTTTCCATCTTAATTCCCCTCCTAGCTGGACCCCTGGACCTCCTTCCTTTCTCAGCATTGCTCCACCCCCTTGGCTCTGCTGATCCCGCCCACAGTGGGGCACACAGCCAACCCCGGGTGACTGCCTTCCACACTGTCCCCTAGGGCTCCAGGTGGTCCTCTGGACCGGAGCATGTGGGGTCCGGATTGGTGGGTTGGCGATGCTTCGGGGCTAGAGGCTTTAGGGCTCTGATGAGGGGCTGTTCAGCTCCAGGACTCCAGTGAGTCTCATTTCCAGCCTCTTTCCCCATCCAGGCCCAGTCTTTCTCCCAGTGGATGGGAGACATCACATCTACCTTGTCACCCAGGACAGGAATCTGGACATCTTCTTGGGTTCCCCCGCCTCTCACCCCTCACAGTAAGTCAGTCATTCATTCTGTCACTGTCCCTGTGCCTCACATCTGTCTACCCCTAATGGCACTGCCTTTGTCCCCAGCTGCCCTCATGACACCAAGAGGCAACTGATAAGAAGGAATTCCAGGTGCCTGGGAGAAGGAAATGTCCTGGGTTCAAATCCTGCAGGATTAGAGGGCTGAGGGCGATCGTCATTCCTTATATAATGATGAAGATGATAATAAATCAACCTCCTTCAGTCTGGAGGTTTGTAAATAACCATTTAAACCCAAAGGAAAGGGAATTACTCGGTGGTCCAGCTGTTAGGACTCAACGCTTTCACTGCCATCAGCCTGGGTTCGATCCCTGGTCAGAGAACTAAGATCCCGCAAGCTGCCTAGTGCTAACAAAAACAAAATGCAAAACACGAAACAAACAAACAAAAACAACCCAAAGGAAAGAAAATCAAGTATAATATGAAACACCTCTAAAGCTCCCTCCTGAGAATGGAGTCCTTCCAAGTGACAGATAAAGATCATTCTTGGCAGGGGGGATTGAGGGGGGAGGGCCCGGCCCAGGGTGGCCTGGCATCCCCACCCCCACAATAAAACTTGGGACAGGGATGGCTCCTGCTGCAGGTGAAGTGGCAACGGGTGGTGATTGTCCCCTCCTCCTGCAGCCGGCCCAGAACTGGGCCCACCTCTGCAATTTCCTGCCCCTCAAGACCACCTCTTTAACCACTGGCTGTCAGGGCTGACCCAGGAGGCCCAGGGGTCCCACCCACCCGCCAAGATCTCAGCCTGCCCCGTGGGCCGGGTTCTACAGGTTGCATTGACAGTCCCTGTGTGGCTGGTGCGTCGGGCGCCCAGGCTGGTGTGGGCAGGCGTGCTGGGCTGTGCCCGGGCCTCGGGCCTGACCCCGAAGCAGCTGGGTGCCTGGGAGCAGTTGGGCCTCTCTGCGGCCACCTGGACAGACCTGCTCTTGTCATATCTGCACGGCCTGATGCTGGCTGCCGGGCTGCTGCTACTGCCGACCTGGAGACTGTGCCAGAAAGCCCACTGCTGCAGCCTGGGCCAGCTGCCCAGGAAGGTGGGTGGGGTGGGTGTGGGACAGGCTTGGGAGGGCAGGCCTGGGGCACTGGGCCTGGGTTGAGCGGGGGCGGAGGCTGGCAGCAGGTAGGACAGCGTGTGAGCTCCTGGCCGTCACCTGCCCATCCACCTGCCCTGCCCCCGCCCCAGCCCCAGGCTCTGCTGGAGAACCGCGTGGTGCTGGGGACACCGGCGCTGCTGAAGCGTCTGCACTGCGGTGTGGAGAGCATGGCAGAACTCACCTCCTGGCACCTGGCCTACCTTGTCACCTGGACCACCTGCCTCGCCTCCCACCTGCAGCAGGCTGCCTTTGAGCACACAGCCCAGCTGGCCCAGGCCCAGGAGGCTGAGCCCCAGAAGGTCTCAGGGCTCTTGTGTGAGTCCCCGCTCCCTGAGCCCCGGGCCCCCGAGGCTGGGCCAGTTCTGCCGGAGCCTGGAGCTCCTGTAGATTAAATGTGTGCCCATCTGCCTCTCCTGTCTGATCTGGCCTAGGGTCTCACTCTCTGTTCCTCTTCTGTACTGGGCTGGGGGTGAGTGTGTGTGTGTGTGTGTGTGTGTGTGTGTGTGTACTCGGGCGTGTGTGTGGGTGCATGCGTGTCCTAGGGCCGCCTCTGGGAAGGAAATTACCTCCTGTGAGCACCTGATATGTGCCAGGTAACCCTTGCAGACACTTTCCACACATAATTTTGTTTAAACCACTTACCAGCACAGGCATCCAGATGAGAAAATTGAGCCTCAGAAGGTTGAAACTTCCCAAGGTCCCAGAGTAAGTCAGGGGAAGAGCCAGCACTGGACCCAAGGTTTTTTATTTCCTAGAACCCCTAACTTTATTGAGGTCCATGTCCCTGCTTCTCAAGACTTGGTGCTCAAGGCTTTAGGGATGATGGGTAGTTAGAGACTCTGGCCTCTGGGGGGTGCCAGGTCCTCACATTTCAGAGATTTAGAAAATTCCTTTGAGGAGTAGTTACTCCTGGGCCAGTCTGCAACTAGCCCATGCATCCACTCACATACCTGGCCACTCATTTTCCCACCCATCCATCCATCCACCCAACCATCCATCTATCCATCCATCCACCCACCCACACACCTACGCATCCATCCACCCACTCACCCACAAATCTGTCTGCAGATCCATCTCCTCCAGGGAGGGGGAAACACCCGATATCTCAGCACTCAGCCCTAGCTGCTCAGGGGCCACTGAAGGGGTGCTGATGTAGCCAATGCAAGCTCGGGCTGCAGTGGGTCAGATCCCCCTGACGGCACTCTTAGGTGAGTGATTCTGTGAGAGGAGTGGAGGGACGGTTTCTTGGGAGGTGGTGAGCACCGCTTACTCATTCCCAAGCCTGCCGGCGGTGTGAGTGCGGGAAGACATTCTAGAGGGCTCTGCCCTGCTTCCTCCTTCTCCATATTCTGGTTTCCAGGGAAGTTAGGGCTGGATTCCTGCCCTGCCTCTCATGTAAACCTGCAGATGGCCCAGGGTGGGTGTGGGGTGAACTTCCAGGCCCGTCTTCTCAGTCCGAGGGGGCAGGCCTGGCCTGGCCCTGTGGGGAGACTCTGAAGGGCTCCCAGCTGGCCGACCAGGCAGAGCACCTGCTGGGGAAGGCCCTGCAAGGTCCTGGTGAAGGGGTCAGCACAGCTGGGATTCCAGAACCCTCACACAGCACGCAGGGAAAGCTGAGGGCAGAAGTGTGTGACGTTGACCCACTGCTGAAGCTGGGGACGGGGTGGGTGGGAAGGAGGCCCCAGAGCAGGCCTGTGGAGCTGAATGGCCTTTGAGCTGCCAGGGACCAAGATGGTGCTTGACAGGGCTGTGGCCTGGGGGTGGGGTGGGGGCGGGGGAGCTGGGAGGCAGGGAGCAG
>NW_006796716.1:1920144-1921390 GCF_000442215.2 Lipotes vexillifer | reverse complement strand
GAGGGGAGGGGGGGTATTTTTTCCTTCTACTAAAAAAAGTTGTTGTTGTTTTAATTACCTGAAGTACAGAGATGTTAAGGTAAAACTCTTTCCTTTTCTCTGGTTCTAAACTTCTGAGAAACAGGGTGGACTGTGTGTGGAATATCTCTCCAGTCACAATATAGATGCAAACCTGTGTGCATGCACACAATGCACCTATAGATTGTACTGATAGGGATCCAGTCACAGTATACATATCGTTAGGCCTCCCCTCTGGGCCTCAGTTTCCATGTCTGTGCAATGTCGGTGACCTGGTGATCCCCGATGAGACAGCCAGCGCTCAGGGGACCTCAATATCCTGGATGCCCCAGCTGGGAGTTAGTTGGTCGCCAGCTGGACAGGAGGGGCCGGCCTGTGCAGCTCCATTGGGCTCTTAACGTGAGCTGAGATCTGGCTGCATGAAGCTTACACTTCCAGGCCCTGAACATAAGTCCTCCCGGGCCTTCCAGGGGCCCTGGCATCAGGGGTCCAGGGCTTGGGAAGAAGGGAGGAAGGTGTGAGTCTGCCCTTGGCTTTTCCTCACAGGCAGTGGGAAGATCAGAGGCCTCTTGGGGTCAGGCAGCCTCAGGTCTGAATCCTGGACCCACTACCTCGTCTGTGTGACCTTGGGCAAGTCCTTAATCACGTGAGCATCAGTTTCCCCACCTGGGAACAGGTACAACCGTAGCCTTGGGCCTCACTGGGCTATGTTGGACCTGTGCATGAACTGTACCAGGCCTGGTGTGGGAGACGCTGGGAACCGCAGCTCCCTCTCCTGGGCATGCGGCCTTCCCAGGGGCCACGGGGACCTTGTTCTGAGGTCGAGAGGGCGGGTGATCAGTCCATCTGTCTCAGGCCTGAGAGTGTGGAGGGGCCCTGGCCTGATGGAGGAAAACAAGTGGAGGACGGTGGGCGGGAGGTACGGGCAGGGTGGGGGGACTGGCTGCAGGGCTGGCCAGCAGCTCCACGCAATCTGTCTGCTATGCAGTCCCAGGCCTGGCCTGTATTTATTTATGCTGAGCGTGTATTTATATCAGCCCCTTTCTCATTAATAGGGCAGGAAATGGCTGGAATTGTTACATACCTGGCGGCCCAGGGGTCCCGCTCGGCCAAGACACACACATGGCCCTGGATGCCCAGCCGCGATTGTGAGGGACCCTCCTCCTCAGCCCCAGGCCTAAGTCCCTGGCCTTTCATTGACCCCCCCCCCCCCCCCCCCCCCGCCTTT
>NW_006796716.1:1913243-1920055 GCF_000442215.2 Lipotes vexillifer | reverse complement strand
GTACCCCCCCCCTCAGCCCCATGCCTAAGTCCCTTGCCTTTCATTTACCCCCCCCCCCCGCCCCGCCTTGCATTGAGCACCCATCTACTTCCTTGGGATCCTAGTCACCCTCTGAGCCCACAGCCCTCGGAGCGGGGCTCATTTCAGGTCTGTCCCTGTCCTCCAGCTCCTGACCCCATCTGAACCCCAGGAGGGCCAGTGGTGTCAAGGTGCATCTCGGAGGATGGGGGAGTACTGGGCAGACCCCTGGCAGAACAGCGAGAGTATGGGATGAGAAGTCGGGGGATGGGATCCTGGAGTCCCGGGGTGGGGCTCTGGGCAGAGGAGGAAGTGAGGGGATGTGAGAGGACCCACCTGAGGCTTGGGGGTCATCCCAGGGCTCTGTTCCCCACCAAGCAGAGCTACACGTAGGCTTGGACAGACCCTGCAGCCCACGGAGGGTGTGTCTGTGTTTACCACCCCACAGGGGTCCAACAGGGGGTGGGGCTACCATGGCTAAATGAGGCTTCTCCACTCAGGGCCTGGCAGCCCCCTCCTCGGCTCTCACGCTGCACGCAGAATCAAGCCAACATCATTCTCCAGGCCCCAGCTCTTGGGCGCGGGCCCCAGGTGGGGCTGCCAGAGCTGAGAGGCGCGGCCCCCTCTCCAGAGCACTCGCCTGACATAACCTATTAGTGCATCTCGCCTCAGGGCAGCTGGGCCTGCCCACCCCTCTCCTCGGGGTCGGGCCCAGAGGCCTCCTCTAGGCTGGGATTCCCAGCAGTTGCTGGGGTCAGGTGGGCCTGACCTCCAACCTCTGCCCACTGTGGCCGCCATGCCCTCCTGGTTCAAGAGTCCAGAGCTGGGGCCACTGTGCGGACGTGGGGACTGAAGCTTGAAGAGGATGAGGGGCTTTCTGAGGGCCTGCCCTTGGCCTCCAGCTTTGCCCTCTCAGCCGCACTGCTAGGGTCTGCTGGAAGGTGTGGTGGAGGGCGGCTCCGGACACTGAGGAAGGGCTGCCGCAGGGGCCTCTGGGCTCCTCTAGGCTGTCCCATCGTGAGGACAGATGCGCTATGTAGGGAGAGGAGGGCCAGGCCCAGGGACGGTACCCCCTCGGGGCTCCCTTAGGACGGCTTTCCTCAGACACTGTGTTGATCCCCCAGCCTGCAGACCCCCAAGCCCGGGCCAGGGGCTGGTCCCTGGTCCTCCAGCCCCACCTGGCCCAGCCCGGGCTCCTCCGGGAGCTCCCATCTCTGAGATGAGGACACTGCACCCACACAGGAGCTATGGGAAACCTACGTGGCAGGTAAGGAGTTTGCACACGGCTTGCATACAGTGGTGCTCAGTGAGCAGAGGCCCCCTTTTTTTTTTTTTTTTTTGGCCGCTGCCACGTGGAATGCAGGATCCTTAGTTCCCGGACCAGGGATGGAACCCGTGCCCCCTGCAGGGGAAGCAGGGAGGCTTATCCACGGGACCGCTAGGGAAGTCCCCAGAAGCACCTCTTTCCAGCTTGGTGGCTGAGTGCCTGGGGTCGGGGGCAGAGGGGCGCAGTGGTCTGGGCTCTTTTGCCCAGCTGGGCTCCTGTCCCTCCAGTCCCCAGGGGAGCACCACTGTTTGGAGGAGGAGACCGAGGGGCGGGGCCTCCAGAGCAAGGCTGCATCCTCTGAGATTCTCCTGGGGTTGCACTGTGTCCCCGCACCCCAGGGACGCTGCCTCAACGGGCAGGGCAGCGTGCCCTCCCACTGCTGCCCCAGCTAAGTCCTAGGTCACCTAAGTCTGTGGCTGAGAGTGTCTGGGTAGGGGTGGGGAGAGGCAGGCATCCAGCCCTGGAAGCTGCACCCCCCAACAAGCTGCCTGTAGTCTGAGGGACTTCAGACCCTTTGTTCCCATTGGGGTTCTGCCTGTCCCTGACTTGCATGACCCTGGGCAGGTCCCTGGGCCCTGTCCCTGCTCATGAAATGAGGCAGGGGCCACTGGGTGCAGTGGCTCCTGGGTCAAAGGTTTTGTGAATCCTGAATCCCTCTCGGCCCCGAGGCCTGTGGGCTAGGGTTCGGGGTGCTGGAGAGGGTGTGAGGAGGGAGGCCCTTTGGCCCAGGCCTCAAAGCCCCAGGGCCCTCCTGCTGTGACCGCACACATCTGGAGCTGCGTCCTGTCTCCACCCCAGGCCCACATCTGGAGCCCAAAGCCGGCTAGCGGCTAAACATGGAGGGTTTGGGCCCCGAAGAGCCTGCTCCCGGGTTAATGCAGTGCATCTGGCCTCTGGCTGCTGCTCTGCTCTGTCTCCACAGCGGAATGCTGGCTGCACATCTGGAGGCCGGAGCCCTGTGGCCATCCCGCCTCACCCCACGCCCAGAGGGAGTGGAGTTGGTGCTGCCTGGAGTGCCCTGCCCTGAGGTGGGGTTCCGGTGTGTAGAGGGCTCCCTCTTCCCTTCTGATGTCATAGCTCACAGGGCTTCTCCTGGGGGCTGCCTTGGGAATAGCTGAGTTTTGACATAATGTAGACACATGTTCTCTGATGGGAGTGGTGACAGCTGCCACTCTGCACCAACTCAACCGGCAGCCACGTGGCATTGTTTGAAAGAGCCTGTAGGGCCTCCAGGATTGCCTGCCTGCCCACCCCCTCCTGGGGTGCCTAGGGTGCTGCAGGGTGAACCACCCATGGGCTGACAGTGGGACTTCACTGGGTCCCTGTCACGGAGCACACCTCACATGATGTGCCCACCTGTCACTTCCTTTCTACCCCCTTCTCTGCCAATACATGTGCTTGGCAGGATGGGGTTAGATGTTTCCAGAGGCCCCAGACTCAGAGAAGAGAGCCTGGAAAAGCAGGTGGCCTGAGGGAACTGGGGCTGGTATGTGGGACAGACCACCTCGGGGCAAGGGGCTCCTGGGGCAGAGACACAGCATGGGGTCTCCCGTGGGGAGAAGGCAGGTCTGGGTTGGAGGAAACTCTCACGCCATGGGCCCTGCCCAGTGGTGACCTGGACTGGTTCTTCCTCAATGGGGGACACGACCCTTCTGACCCCACTGGGGCCATGGGACCCTAAGGAGTGAAAGAATGTGGGATTCTCAAGTGATTGTGGTAGTGAGCTCCCTGTCACAGGGGAATCCAAGCTGGCAGGGCTGCTTACCGTCAGAGGCTATTCTCACAAAGAGCCCAAAGCTGTGTTAGATAGCTTTCTATCACTATACTCCAATCCTATAATTCCTAGCATCTAGAATTCTGAGACTCCTTGCCTTCTACGACAGGAGGCACAAACTGCCATGGGGTGGAGGCCAGATATTTGGCCTGGAGGGGGCGGGGGCGGGGGGGGAAGCAGAGGAGAGAGGCACTGGGAATGCAGAGAAGTGTTGCCAGCCTGTGGCCTGGGGCTGAGGGCTTTGCTGCCTCCCTGCCCAGAATGGCCTCCGCTCTGGTGCTGGCCCAGCCTCCGAGGCCTGGGATGTGAGCACATAGCCGCCGGTTCTGCATCCTGTGGTCAAGCTTTACTGGAGCATCACTGGCCCCAATTGAAAGGAATCCTTCATTTGCCAACGCCTCCAGCCTGGAGGCCCAGGGAGCAACAGGCAGTTTAGACCACAGAGCTTCATGCCTCCTCGTGTACCTCCGTACTCACGGAAAATCTGAGTCAACAAACATGCAAGACGGAGACAAAAATAAAAAATAACGAGGGCAAACAGTTACTGAGTATTCACCAGAGGCCAGATACAGTTCTGAGGCCTTTACTTGTATTAACTCATTCTAGCCTCCCTGGAATGGGGTACCGTTGTTATCATTAATCCATTTTACAGACGGGAGCCTGAGGCTTAAGGTCCACTCAGCCGTTGGGTGGCAGAGCTGGGGTTCAAACCAGGTGGTCTGCCTCCAAAGTCTGTGTCCTTAACCACTGCTCCTCCCTGCCACTCTGCAAGTGGGGTGGGTGGGGAAGACAGAGAGCAGAGGTAGAGATGGATGGGGTTGGGGCGTGGGGTGCTGAGGGCTCTGAGGCCCTGAGAAGGGATGCTGCCATGCCCAGCCCAGGAGAGGAAGCAGACCATCTCAGTTACAGGGGTCATCCTGTCCTGTCCCCCAGGCCTTCAGATGAGGTGTCGGGCATCCAAGGGTGGTCCCTTGCCTTGTCAAGCCTTCCAAAGTCAAAGGCAGGCTTTGCCAGTGCTGGAGCCGGTTCCCCAGGTTGTCCTGGAAGGCAAGAACCTGGGGCTGCTAGGGCTGTGAGGGCCAGCCCTGAGCCTACCTGCTCTGTGGCCAGTGTCCTGGGGGGACACCTGCTCCTGAGGTGGGGGCAGTTTCTGGAGGGTCACTCAGAGCTTCCAGGGCTGGGGCTGGCGTTCTCCATGGATGTGAACGTGTGTAGGGGGCTTCCCTCTGTCCACCTCTGCTGCCATCTGACCTGCCAGAGGAACTAAGCAGACAGAAGGGAGAGAGGGCATTCTGGGGCCATGGGCCTCATCTGTGGACAACTCAGACGGACCTTCCTTGTCCCGCTGGTACCTTCTCCTTCTTTTTTCTTTTGGCTGCACTGCGCAGCTTGCCGGGTCTTGGTTCCCCGACCAGGGATTGAACCTGGGCCCGACAGTGAAAGCTCAGAGTCCTAATCACTGGACCTCCAGGGAAGTCCCCATTGGTACCTTCTAATAACGTCTCTCACCCAGAGCTCCTGCCCATCTTAGGCACGAACAAAGCAGCCATCTTCACTGGGGACTTCCTTTGTTCCAGTCACCACCGTGAGGACTTGGCCATAATGGAATATCTCACTTAATCCCCACAACTGTGGCAGGAAGGTGTTATTATCACCCCCATTTTACAGATGAAGAGACTGAGGCTCAGAGAAGGTAAATCACTTCTCCACACAGCTAAGTGATTCAAATCTAGGGCTGTCTGACACTCCCACCCCTCACTGAGCCCCTAATTCCCGCCCCTGCCAAGAGGGCTGGGAAGAAACCTACCCAGGCCAGGCTTCCCAGAGCCGCAGACCGATGCCCCCTGTACCCTAGCTGGGCTGGCTTCAACCAGGCTCAACCTGGCCTTTAGGGGCTGGCCGGGGGCCGAGGAGGAAAACAATGGGAGAGAAAGGGAGCGGAAACCCTTTGGAAGTGAGCGGGGAGGGAAGCCAGGCTGCCAGGGGGTTCTGGACAGGCTGGGTCCCTGAGTCCATGGGGCAGGGGGCAGTGGTGGGGCTCAGGGTGCCCAGACCATGCTTCCTGTGTACGTTTGAGGTGCTCTGGCCCAACCCTGAATGAGGAGACCAAGGCAACAAGGACCCACACGGGTCCCATCCTGTGGTCTTAGGGGTCTCGGCTTTCTCTGGGGGACCCCTAGCCTGAGCCAGTGGAGGAGACCCCTGGAAAGACGCAGATTAACTTGCCTCTACACTGCTGAGTTTGGCAAGAGGAGGAAGCTGCTGGTTCAACCTTGACAGCATCTCTCTGCCCCCGGGGCAGGCTGAGAATGTTGGGAGAAGGGGAGGTGGGCTCAGGTCCCCTGACTCGGGCTGCACAGAAGGCCCTCGCCTGACCTCCCAGCTGGCCCAGCTTTCCCCACAGGCTCACCAGGTGGGCTTCCAGTGGCCCCTCCTGGCCCCTCGTCCCTTCCGCAAACCCTGGGGTGCTGTCCTTTGACATCCATTATGTTATTAACCTGGGAGAGAGCACAGGTCGCTCTGACCCCAGGGCCCTTCTGCGGCTGCTTGCCGAGGTCCCAGTGCCTGGACCACCTGCTCTGTATCCATCCTGGTCCCCAGGACCAGGTCTCTCTTAGCCTCAGTGCTCTGGTCAGTGACCTGAGTGCTCAGGATAGGAGACTGGTCCTCAGAGTGGCCTTTGAATGCTGTGACCCTGCAGCTTGGCTCACTCAGGGCCATCACCTTGACCCCCAGGATGGCAGGGTCCAGCCCTGGTCTAGGCGTCTGGGCTGAACCCAGGTTTCCATCTGTGACTCTGGACTGGCAGGTTAGTTGGCCTGAGGGACGCCATGGCTGAGGGCTCTGTCTCCAGCCCCTCACCTGGGGGTGTCCCTGTCTTGCTCCCATCCCAGCAGCCCCTGGCCTCACCTCAGGTGCATCTCTCTCCCTCTAGGAGCCGCCGTCCTCTGGGCCCTGCTCCTTCCCAGCCCTGGGAGGGGCCCTCAGGGGCAGCTGTCACCATTCATATGGGGGACGGGGGAAGGAGAGTGCAGTGAACAGGCGCTCGGGGTGGTGGGGGCCCGCCCTCCTTCTGCATCTGCCCGGGGGCCCAGCTTCCCCTCTGTTTCCTCCCTCTGAGCTGAGAATTGGGATGAAGGGCTTTGACCATGCTCTCAATCCACCAACACTGTGGAGGCCTCCTTGGTGCCAGGTGCTTGGGGTGAACCCTGGTTGTGCTGTTAACAGGTTCTGGTGCCTTGGATCACTTACTTCCTGCGTCTGGCCTCAGTTTTCCCCTCTGAGGAATGGGGTTGGACTTGAGATGTCGACGTGGCCTTCCAGCTCTTGCTTGGGTGAAGCTCACCTCTCGCCCTTGTGTGCAGGCCCCCTGACACACACTCTCACACACACACACACACACACACACACACACACACACACACACACACACACACACTTCTAAGGCCACAGGGCTCCCTGACCAGTCCCCGAGCTGTGACCATGGCAATCTTTCCAGTCTCCAGCCTGGTGGGCCTTGTCACCAACAGTGAGAGGGTGGGGGTGGGGGATGGAGGTCTCCCTTCCTCCCCCTCAGCCCCTCTTCAGGGCCAAGCAGCAGGGAGCTTGTCAGGGAGTGAATCCTCCCAGACAAACCAGGCCAGTCAACAAACAGACGACCAAAATAACAAGGAAAGATTATGAAATCCAGAT
>NW_006796716.1:1908085-1913233 GCF_000442215.2 Lipotes vexillifer | reverse complement strand
AAAGAGGCCACTCCAAGCCTCTCTCCAGGACGGGGGGCAGTGAAATTGGTCCAGGCCTGTGGGTCAGAGCCGGCCTGGCCCAGACTATTTTTGTACTGTCTGGGGGATGGGGGCTGATGAAATCCCAGCTGTGTTTCACCAAAGCACTTACCCCTTAAGCCCCGGCTCCTTGTGGTGCAAATTCATTGTCATTTAACTCATCACTCAAGGCTCTGAGCTGCACCCCTCCCCCCCCCCCCAAGAAAGACAAAAACACACAGTCTCTGGCACAAGGGGGAGGTGGGCATAAGGGGCTGTGACAGGCAGGCTGGTTGTCTTGACCTGAGCTGCCCCCAGCAGGCAGCTGGCCCCTCCATCTTCCCGCCTCCTTCCATCCAGCCCAGGCTTCCTCAAAGGCAGGCTGCTGTGCAAGCCCCACTGAGGTCAGGTTGGGGGCCTGGGGTCACTGACATCCTCCACACACCCCCAGCCAGCGCTGGAAACAGGAACCTGATGAGCCCCGAAGTGTGTGCGCAGGAACGCCTGGAGGTCACCACGTGGCAGTGTCACATGCGGATGTGTCCGCGCCAACGACACAGGCGATTTCCATCTGCTTTATCTCCTTGTTGCTTTTCACGTTTGTCGGTTTGTACCTGGTGTTCCGCACCTCGGGGCTGTGCTGAGGTTGGTGAGGGGAGAATCAGACTGGATGGGAAGCGTTTCTGCCAGGGCATTTAGTCTTTATCAGATGTGGGGACGGAGACCTCTGCTTCTACAAACTGCACTGACCACCCTGTGGCTTACTGAGCCGGGTGGCCATGGCTGAGGGCGCATTTGGCGCTGGGCTTCCCCAGCCCGCCCCACCCGCGTGTGCACTGATCCCTCAAGCCCTTATTTTAGCCGACACCAGAATGGCTTTTCTCAGGAGGAGCTTCATCTGGGACAGAGCAGGCCCCCGACTGCCATCTTATCCCATTTTAGGTGCCTCTCTCTCCCCCTAGACCGTGGGAGGCAGGGTGGGGGGTGACCCACCCTGGATCCTCAATGCCTGGCACGGGGTTCGGCCTAGGACCCAAGTGCGGCAAATGCTTGTTGAATGAATTAATACATTTCTCAAGCGACCTCAGAGTGCTATTTGCATTATCTACAGGCCAGATTTATCCAGAGCGGCGGCTCTCCAGATAAATATTGACAATCTGGCTTTTGTATGTTCTGCAGTCAGGGACAAAGCTCCCTTTCTGGCCTGGGCAAGAAGGAAAGCTCCAGTCCCTAGAGACAGATGACCCCTGAACTCTCCTCTCACCACGACAGGGATGCCTGTGACCCCCTTTGCTCTCGTGACCTCTCTGCTGGGCCGCCCCATTAGCTTTGGTTTCTGGTCCCCAGAGGGAGGGGGGCAGCAGGGTGGAGCGGCAGGATTTTGCTTTCCTGGGCAGGGTCAGGCAGTTCCCGAAGCAGCAGAGTTGTTTGGGTGCAAACATTTCCCTGTATTGTCCGGCTTCAGAAGGCAGCCAAAAGTCTAGGCAGGAGGGAGGGAGCGGCAACAGGATTTTTCTCCCCTCCATCCCTAAGAAGACAGGAGCCTCAAAGCGCACATGTGGGGCTTGGGAGGTCATGTCAGGCCCAGGGGGATACAGAGGAACGAGGAGCAGACAGAATAGGGGGCTCAGCTGGGCAGGGCTGGGGAGGCAGGTGGATTGATTTTTGATTCAAGTCCAGCCAAAGGATGAGGCTGTACCTGCCCCAGGGGATGCCTGGAGATGCTGTCATTTCCTCGCAGACTGGGTTTTCCAGACCAGCCATGGTTTTCTCTTCTGATGCAGCAGAGGAGCCGACCTCCCCTCTCGGCTAAACTTGCCCCTCCTCTGAGGCTTCTGCTCTTTGACACCTTTTCCAGGGTAGATGGCTATGAAGATGGGGCCTCCAGGAGGTTGAGAGAGGGATGTCCATGCAGTATGTTATTTAGGTCTCAAAAAATGCCTGAGTTACGGATGGGGAAGCCGTGGCTCAGCAAGTAGCTGGGACGGGAGAGCCCAGAGCCCTCTGCTGCTGTAAGGTCCCAATGCCCAGACCACCCGCCCCTGTGGATCTCCAAGGCCCCTGCTCTCTCTGTCTTGGGGCCTTTTAACAAGATGCTCCCTTGACTTCTGCTTTTCCTCCCTGGAATATTCCAGAAAGAAGCTCCTCTGTGTCAAGGTGGCCGTGGGCAATGCCACTTTGCATTTTGAGTGTGTTTCCCAAGTGATGCTTCATGGAACGTTGTTTTGGGAGAGAAAAAAAGATTCTGGACCCAATAAGCTGGGGAAACACTGGATCTGACAAAGTCAGACAGGCTTCTCTCTTGCGGGACTTCTCAGAGCCTTTAAGTGTCTACTTTGCTCTACTAAGAAGGAGCCCCGGTGTGCAGTGTTTCCCATACTTATTTGATACTGGTGCCATTTTTCCTCCTGAAATCTTTCCTGGGAAAAGTGGGACATACTTTGGGCCATGCAGGTTTTGAGGACACCTCAGGAAGTCTTGGACTTGAAATGTCAAGTCACCCAGCAGAGATGGTGGCTGTGGGTAAAGATGCTTCTTTTATCATGTCGAGTGGGAAGTTATCCTTTCGACATCGGAGGAAGTCGGCCGATGGTGGTTCCCTGGTGTCAAGCAAGTGTGGAGATCTGGCCACAGGATCTGCCTTCTTTTCCTTGGCACTGGATGGAGAAGAGCTGGCGGGTGGACAGAACAAGGAGGTAAGGACAGACCTTGTTCGTCTCTCTAATTTATTTTGAAAGTATGAGTCACGATTCGGTCATCTGTGACCAAGACTGGGCAAGGCCCAGGCAGTTGGGAAGTTGGATTTCACTCATCAAGTTGGTGTGAAGTTCTGGAAAGGGCGATCCCAGCTTCGGGAGAGATCTGATTCCAAGACCAGATTTGGGGGTGAGTTACCAGGACTCAGGACATGCTGGGTTCTTACCATGTAGCTCCCTGTCCCCTCCTGAGAGCTGGAGTCCCTGGACCCCACTGGCAGGCTCAGTTCTGCCCCAAACTCTGGGGCCGGGCGTGACCTCAGCTAGGACATTTCTGAAGGAGCCAAGTTCAATGTCCAATCTTATGTCCTGGTTCTAATAACGGGGGCTCAACTTTGCTCCCAGGGCCTCTCTCATCAATTCTTCCCCAGCATAAGAGTCCTGAACCCCAGCTGCGTGCTGGGGACCTTCTTGCCTGCTACTGGATGCCCCCAACTGTGCCCTCCTGCTTGGTTCCCAGCTCCCAGATTCCTGACACTAAATCCCACTGACCTGCTGGACCCCCTTCCTCCCATCAACTCTGGTTCCTCTTTGCATCTGCCTGGGCCCCAGGCCCGCTGGAAGGGCTTTTTGCAGGTGATGTTGTCTGAGAGTCCACGCCATCTCAGAGGGAGTCCAGCTGCCCAGCCCAGAACTCTTCCGGTCTACAGCTTTCTTGGACGCCAGCCAGGCAAGAAGGAACCATTCAACTCAAGCCTGGGGATAAGACCAGGCCTCTTGAAACTCATTCACTCACTTGTTCATTCATTCAGTTACTTATTATTTCTATCAGCGTTTGTGGACTCAAGCAAGATCACACTCTAAGTCAGTGGTGCTCAAACTTGAATGGGCAGCATAGGGCCCTGCAGAGCTTATTAAAACACAGACCATTGATTTAGTAGGTCTGTGGTGGGGCTGATCATTTGCATTTCTAACAAGTTTCCAGGTGATGTTGATGCTACGAGTCTGGGGACCGCAAAGAGGGGAGAGGTCAAAGCTATTATCAAGTAATAAAAGCCCACCTATGGACTATCTTACCAGGCCATTGAAACCAGAAGCTTCCACAAGAGAGGTCTGGATGGAGTGAGGCTGTGGAAGGACCTGGACCTGAGCAGGAAGAGGGGAGACGAACCGAAAGACAGACAGAGACCCAGAAGGCTGGTTGGGGACGCAGAGGACAAGTCTGTCTGTTTCCTTGGCTGGACCAGCCCTGGAGGTCAAGGTCTGGGGCAGGAGGGAGGCAGGCAGGCCTACGAAGTCTGGGGCCACGCAGAGCGGAGGCTGGGATTCGGCCTCAGGCCCAATGCACCTGACCCGTAGGTCTGGGAACAATGGCTAGGCCAGTGCTGCCTGGCCTGCTGCCTGGCCCATCTCTGTTTTCCTTCCCGGCTCCCGTCTCCCCGAGCTCTCCTCGCTCACTCTCTCCCTGGCAGGCCCATGCTGTCCGCTGGACCCTGGACAGCACATTCCTTCGTGCTGATCTCTTCCCAGCGGCCGCAAGCCCACGTTCTCACAGTGAGGCTAGAAGAGAGGCCAGGGACTGCGGCGATGCGGACGGGGGCTCAGGCAGGCCCCCCTGGGGCCCTGGACCCTCATTCAGAGACCAGAGGGCACGCGGGAGGAGGAAGGGGTTCCCTAGTACTCAGCGAGCCCCGGGAACTTGGACCACTTCCTCCCCAACCTTGTGTTTCCTGCTGTTAGGTGAGCAGCAGACATCGCGGGCCCCATGCACAGCGCCCTCTGTAGAGTGTGGCCCTGGTTCAGCCGGCGCTGGGCATGATCTGTCCCGCTTGGAGGAAGGCTCAACGCCATAGAGGAATGGTCCCTTCTGGAACAGGACCTCCCCCTGGGTCAGGCCACCATTCCTGGAAGTCCTGTACTGCCTCTCTCTTCCCCATACCTGCATGGCTCCGACATTCAGAGGGACCTGCTGTCCAGCCTGGCAGCAGAGAGGTTAGGGGCTCATGTCCTGGTCCCCCTGGAGTCTTTCCTGAGCTGTTTATGCTGGGCCAGGTCTCTGCCTTGGGGTCAGGTTCAAGGTTCAATTTGGGGTTGGGGTCAGGATCAAGGTTTAATTTGGGATTGAGATTAACGTCAGAGTTCAGCCTGGGCTGGGCTCAGGTGTCAGCCTATATTTCAGGTTAGAGTTCAGTCTGAGAGTGGAGTTGGGGTTCAATTTGGTGTCAGGCTCAGTCTGGGGTCATGCTGGGGCTTCGCCTAGGGTGGGTGTTGGGCACTCTGGGTTTGGGGTCAAGGCTTGGACCCCAACACAGACTAGGTCCTCAGTGTGTGGGCTGGACCCTGTGTGGAGCTGACTGAGGCACGTATGTGTTAAAGGTGATCCCTGTGCTCTCCGCACTGTCTCCCTGTCCCCAGTGACCCCCCCCCCCCCCCC
>NW_006796716.1:1895777-1907962 GCF_000442215.2 Lipotes vexillifer | reverse complement strand
GCCCCCCCCCCCCCCCGCAACCCCTCAAGCTGTTCCCTGACTCCTGAAGCCTCATAACAGGGCCAGAGGCAGAATGAGGCCTGGGGCTGGGCTTGGCGGCTGGAGAGGGTGTCCACTTCAGCTCTTTCTTCAGCAAAATGTGTCCTGATGCCTGGGCTGGGCCCAGGGACACAGCGGGTACCAGAGTTCCTTGGCCCTCTCTGGGCCTCAGTTTCCCTGTCTCAGAAGCTCAGTGCTGGCGAGCTGGGCTGACCTGCAGAAATGTGGGTCTGCAAGAGGATTGGAGGGGGGATGGCGGGCGGGGGCCGCTTCTAGAGCTTTGGCCTGGAGGGAGGGGCTGCCCTGGGCAGGGGAGGGAGGAGGGGCAGGCAGAACAGACCTTCCTGGGAGCCTGCTGGGGGAAGGTCTGTAGCCAAGGAGGCATCTATTGTTCCTTAGTGGCCGACGGTGCCGCCTCCATAAGCAAAGGGCCTCCTTCTGTGGCGTGGAGCCTCCCACGTGACAAACGTGGCTTAAATGTTAGGTCAGTAAGCGGTCCCAATCCTGGCACTGGACTCGAGAGGCCCTGACACCTGCCCTGCTCATCAGCAGGGCCCCAGAACATGCCAACAAGCCCCCTGCACACAGGAGGGCAGGTCAGAAGCCCGAGGTTGCCCTTGGCCTCTGACCCTTCTCTTGCTCTCTTAGCTCGGCCCCCTAATCTGGCCTCCTCCTGTCAAAGCCGCAGACACAAAGAGAAGCCCAAACTGACGTCAGGTGAAGCGTCCACAGGGCCTCTGTCTCTCCCAGAAATTTGACTCCGGTGCCCAGCGTGGATGTCTGTGGTTTTTAAAAGGTGAAAATGGCCCATAACCCTGCTTCTGTGTCTCCACCGAAACCTGGCAAGATGCGTAGCTTGGGGGGAGATGGGCTCCAGGGTCCTGGTCCTAGACCAGAGTTGGGCTGGACTGGTGAGCCCCTTCCCCTCTCTGAGGTCCCCCCGACCCCTCTCCCCTGTTCCAGCTCACTGGCAGACCCCAGCATCCCACGCTCTCCCGCTGTCCCTAGCAGCTCCTGTCCCCGACCCTCCTGCCCCTTCTTCCTCCCAGCTCCTCTCCATGGCTAAGGCCCTGACCTTCTGAGGCCCATTGCCCAGTTCCCCTGGGGGCTACCTTGTTCATGGATCTCTGGGTGCCCCTCCCTGCTGAGACCCCCGCCACACCAGCCCTGAGCCTGGACACAGAAGGTGCTCAGTGAGCCTTTGCTGGCTCAGGATGGATAAATTCCTCCTCGAATCTGCCTTTGTTCATGCTTTGCCCTGCTTCGATGTGGACATTTGAACAACCGATTTCTGGGAACCATTCTGTGCCACGAGCAGGGGCTTCTGGGAGGAGCCCAGGGAGCCAGATGGCCATTGTGCCCTCGGTCAGCATGACCTGGTCCAGCCCAGGGGTGGCCCCTCCAGGCATCGGGCTGTGATGGCCAGGCTCTTTCAGGGTCAGCACACAGTCATCAGGCCAGTCCTGCTTCCTGATGCCTGCCCTGGGCACTAGAGCCCCTCCCTTGACATCAAGGTGCCCCCAGTCCAGGATGCATGTGGAGAGGAAAAATCCTCAGTCTCTGATTCTTGCTCCAAGCCTTCTCGATTTCTGCTGCAGCCTCATGGCCACTGCCAGGCTATACGATGACTCCTGTGGGCCAGGGTCCCCCACACCATGGTCAACCTGACCATGACCTTGCCTTACTTAATCCCCTTGCTTTCCTGTCATTTATGGAATATGGTCCAAGCTGCTGACGTCAGCCACCCACACCCATACTTTCTATTCCCTGTCCGTTCATCGCTTCTCTGGCTCCTGCCAGGACTGTTCATATCTCTGAGGCTTTACCTGGTCCCTCCTCAGGCCTCACGTCTCAGCTAAGGCAGGGATAACCTGCACCCTTGCCTCCCCAGGTGCCCCACTAGAACTTGAGGGCCCCTAAGTGTGGTCAGTGTCTGGGAGCCCTGGGCTTGTCCTCAGAGCACTGTGCCATGAGTGTCTGTGCTGCTGAGTCACTGTGTGATCTGGCAGGAGCCAGCATCCTTTGCCCCCTTGTATTCATGAGACCACTGAGGCCTGGAGAGGGGAAGTGACCATCCCAAGGTCACACGGGCGTTATAGCTCACCCTCTGATTCATCTTTGCAATTTTCCTTTTGTCGATCTATTGTTGTCTCTACCTGTGCTCCCCTGAATGGGCTTCACAGAAGACTGGACTGTTGGGGAAAACACCTCTTCCAGGAGGCCTTCCCCCAACTCCCCAACCTTCCAAGGCATGGACACAGGCTGCTGACCAGATACCTTGGCAACAGCTGCCTGGCGTGGTACCCGTGAGCATCCTCATCAGAATCTCACCTTCACCTCTGTTGCCCTCTGACCATGGGCCAGCCCTTGTCTTTTTTTTTTTAACCCCAATTTACCTTTTTTATAGAACGAAGGCCTTGAACTTGCTGATTTCTGAGGCTCTGCTTTGGAACTAGGGGTTGGTCAGGCACACAGAGCCCGGGGTCTTGGTGGCTTCCTGCCGTCAGGACAAAGTGTAACTGGGAGCACTCGGGAGTGGGAGGCAGCAGTCCTGGGTGAGAATCTGCATCAACCTCTCAATAACTGTGTGGTCTCAAGCAGATTCCACTCTGGGCCTTCATTTCCGAAGAAACGGGGAAAACTGCCAGGCTTGGCTTCCTTCAAGGGTAATTAAGCACGACCGTGGCTTTGAAGGTGTTTGCTGAGTTAAACAGCACTGTGCAGGTGGATGTGCCGGCTCCCCGGGCCACAGCGCTCCTCCTAGGGCCCGGCTCAGAGAGCCTGGGCGGATGATCCTCACGTGGCATCCTGCCGAGGGAACGTGGCAGGTGACTGGGCGCTGCGTCCCCAGGCGACTTGTGCGGGCAGCATTCCCGGCAGTGCATGCTCTGTTCCCAGCTGGTCCCACTGCTGGGCAGCGCCCCCCCCTGCCCCGCGATGGGAGGGAATGGGGGAGCCACCTGGCACTGACCCAGCCTGGCTGGCCTCCCACCCTATGTTTTGTTCGCAGAGTTTGGAATGTCCTGGGACGCAGAGCCAGGCTCCCTGGGGGGACACTGGTGCCATCTCCTTGATCTCATTGCTGGACAGGTTTCTCCCTAATTGCAGCTTGGGACTCGGCAGGCTCCCAGCCCCAGCTGCTGCCAGTTCCACTCCGTCTGTGTCTGTCCCAGCACTGGCAGCCAGCAGCCATGCAGCTGGGAGCTGGGGGGCTTCCTGGAAGGTGTGGGGGGGCAGTTCTCCCAGGCCGTCTGCCGTGGGCCCCGGGCACGCCTTGAACAGGCTCCCTACAAACCCCTTCCAGCTGCTCTTATTCACAAAGTCCTTTGCCCGTGACCGCCTGATACTGGGGGTCTGTTTGAAACGATGTTCTCAGGACCTAAGGGACTTGGGAGGGGCAGAGTGGGCTAACTGCTCGGGTTTCTGGTCTCCTTAGAGGGACAGTCTGTGCACAGAGTGAAAAGACACGTGTGTGTGTGTGTGTGTGTGTGCGTGCGTGTGTTTGCACGTGCATGGAGTCTTTTTTTGAGTTCCTAGTTTTTAGTATCCCTAGACTTGATTCATTACAGGAAGAGGTTGGGGGGAAGGGCTAGGGATGTCAGGGGTTTAGTTCAGGAAAGAGTCCATCCTCGCCTGGACAGCACTTGCCTCTGGGTGGCTGGACGCTCCGTACCCCGACTTGGGTCCACCTGGCTGGAGAGAGGTATGGTGCGGCTAATCCTGTTGTCAGAAATGTGCAAATGTGTGTGTGTGCGTGTGCACACACACGCACACGCACACACACGAGTCATTCCTGAGCCCCCAGGTCAGGAAGGAGGTTGATTCATCCTCCCCTAGCTACGGGACACTCCTGGTGTACGTAGCTCACACCCGGCTGGGTCGTGGGGCCTGGGCATCCTGGCAGTACAAGAGGGAATCCTGTCTGGGGGCACAGATCCCTGGAGGGACCCTGTGGTCTGTCCTCAGCTTGGGCAATCCCTGCCCTGATGTAGGTCAGCACCCGCCCCAGGCTCGGGTAAACGCTCTTCTTTCCACATCGTTAATGAGGAGACTAAGTAAGTCAGCGCCTCTGGCGGCCCCCCAGCCCCCCGGCAGCCTGGCTGGAGCTATTAATATTCCCCGCGTTTATGACGCCCCTGGCCCTGCCGATAGGCTCCTCTCTCTCTTCGCTGTTGGAATGAATTTTGTGAATCAGAAGGGGCGGGGGGTGGAGAGGCAGCCTGTTGGAATCCAGGACGATGACATCTCCACCTCCTCCTGCGGCGGGTCTCACTCACTAATTCTATAAAACAGTCACCGTGTGCAGCCCAGCCAGGGGCCGCTTGCCTAGCCTGGCTGCCTCATACCTCTGCTATGCTCTACCTCCCCGGGGGGCGGGGGGGCGGCGCTGGCCCCGGCGCCAATGATTCAGGCCCCCTGACACCTTGCACTGATGTCAGTGGGAACCGAGGCCTCGGGCCCCGGGACCTTCTGGCCAGTTGCCTGGGCCCCCGCCCTGCACAGGGCTTGGCCTCGGTTAGTGCCTCTCGTGACCTTCCCATGGACGAGGCCTGGCTGGGGGAGGAGGCCACGCCAGACAGCCTCTCCCTCACGCTGTCCCTTTTCTGAAAGCTGCGCGCACTGGCGCCCGGCCGTCCCCCGGCCTCCTCGGGTTTCGAGGACTGTTCTAAATTTAATATGGGGGAATTCGGGGAATTTGTGAGCAAGTCCCCAGAGAACCGTGGCTGCCCTGAGGGCAAGGGTCCCTGCTTCTTCCCACCGTCCCCTAATTCTCATTTCTCTAATTGTCTATGTGGGCAGATCCCCACTGGGCAAACTCACTCCCCGAAGGGCGGGGCCGGTTGCCTACACTTCTTACCTTTGGAGAAGGGTTTTCCCCCTCCACACCCCCGCCGGGGGGTGGGGGGGGAGTCTTTTATACAACATATTCTCTTGTCATTTGAAAAATGCTTTGCAAATATTTTCTCCCATTCTCTGAGTTGTCTTTTCACTTTCTTGATGGTATTATTTGAAGCACAAAAGTTATTAATTATGACGAAGTCCAATTTATCTATTTTTTCCTTGTGCTTTTCGTTTCATATCCCAGAAACCATTGGCAAATTCAAGGTCATGAAGATTTATCTCTATGTTTTCTTCTAAGAGTTTGATAGTTTTAGCTTTTACATTTAGGTCTTCAGTCTATTTTTTTTTTTTTTTCAGTCTATTTTGAGTTAATTTTTGTATATGCTGTGAGGTAGGGGGTCCAACTTTATTCTTTTGCAGGTGGATATCCAGTTGTTCTAGCACCATTTGTTGAAAAGACTATTTTGAATGGTCTTGGCAGCCATGTCAAAAATCAATTAACTGTAGGGACTTCCCTGGTGGTCCAATGGCTAAGACTCTGTGTTCCCAATGCAGGGGACCCAGGTTCAATCTCTGATCAGGGAACTAGATCCCACATGCCACAACTAAGAGTTCACATGGCGCAACTAAAGATCCCTCATGCCACAACGAAGATCCTGCACGTGGCCATGAAGATCCCACATGCTGCAACTAAGACCCGGCACAGCCAAGTAAATAAAAAAATATTAAAAAAAAAAAGAACTTATGTAAAAAGTGAGATCAACCTGTGACCCTTAAGCCTAGGTCAGTGGCTTCCCAGTGCCTGCTCTAGGACCCAGTGCTGGGGCCCTGGCCTCTAGGGGGACATTTCATCCTCATCCTAGGTCTCCCTGCCTCTGATCTCTCTTTGCCCACACCAGCCTCCTCCCCAGTGCCCAAATGATTCTTCTAAATCTGATGCTCTCACTTCCCTGCTTAAAAGCTCTGGTGGCTCCCCATCTGATCCATGAGGGAATTCTGAGCTCTTTGGCCTTCTGTTTAAGACCCTTCTTACTTCATTGCCAGCTCTGTGCTGATAGCCCTTGTGGGTCTTTTCTACTGAGTTGTCCGAGATGCTGCAAAGATGTCAGATTCAAGGGAGGCTCAGCGATGCTACCAGATCAGCTGTTCCTCTGCTGTCCCCATCTCTACCTGAGGCACGTCCATCCTCCTGACTTCCTAGACACATCTTCCTCCCCCGCCTCGATTCCCGACATGCTGTTACCAAATCCTATAGATATCACCTACTAAGCTCCCCTTGTGTCCCTCTTATTCATGGCCACCAAATTTGGCCTTTATCCTGGCCTGCTCATAGACCATCAGGATGATCTTTCTACAACATTGATCGTCCCTCCTTCAAACCTTTGATAACCCCCCATGAACCTTTGATAACCCCCCATGACCTCCAGGGACAAAGCCTGGGTGCTGACGCTCTGACCTTGCCCACCTCTGCCCTCTCCTCAGGCCTGCCTCACGCCCTCTGTGGGGCCCCCTATGGACCCCCCGACTGCCCCCCCTTCCCCAGCTCCATGCCCTTGACAGCTCTTTACCCAGGCCTGCCTGGCAAACTCCTGCCCCTTATGCCAGACTTGCCTCTTTAACACGGCATCCCCACCTCCCAGGTGGAGGGAATCCCTCCTCCCAGATGGCAACCATGGCAACTGGGACACTCCGTCTGTCTCTCTCCCTCAGCCAGGACCAAGCTTGGTTTTCTTCCATACCACAGAGCCTGGCATGGGCCTGGAAGAGAGCGGCCATCGGCCAATATTTGCTGAACAATGAAGCCACGAGACGCTTTGGAAAAGGCTGAGTTCACTGAGCCACAGTCATGCTCAGTTCTTTCTTTCTTTCTTTCTTTTTTAAATAAATAAAATTATTTATTTATTTATTTTTGGCTGTGTTGGGTCTTCGCTGCTGAGTGCGGACTTTCTCTAGTTGCAACGAGCGGGCTCTTCGGTGCCAGACTTGCCTCTTTAACACGGCATCCCCACCTCCCAGGTGGAGGGAATCCCTCCTCCCAGATGGCAACCATGGCAACTGGGACACTCCGTCTGTCTCTCTCCCTCAGCCAGGACCAAGCTTGGTTTTCTTCCATACCACAGAGCCTGGCATGGGCCTGGAAGAGAGCGGCCATCGGCCAATATTTGCTGAACAATGAAGCCACGAGACGCTTTGGAAAAGGCTGAGTTCACTGAGCCACAGTCATGCTCAGTTCTTTCTTTCTTTCTTTCTTTTTTAAATAAATAAAATTATTTATTTATTTATTTTTGGCTGTGTTGGGTCTTCGCTGCTGAGTGCGGACTTTCTCTAGTTGCAACGAGCGGGGGCTACTCTTCGTTGTGGTGCGCGGGCTTCTCACTGTGGTGGCTTCTCTTGTTGCGGAGCATGGGGGTCTAGGCGCACGCGCTTCAGTAGTTGTGGTATGCAGGCTCAGTAGTTGTGGCTCGCGGGCTCTAGAGCGCAGGCTCAGTAGCTGTGGCGCACGGGCTTAGTTGCTCTGTGGTATGTGGGATCTTCCCGGACCAGGGCTCGAACCCGTGTCCCCTGCATTGGCAGGTGGATTCCTAACCACTGCACCACCAGGGAAGCCCTCATGCTCAGGTTTGAGTGCTGTGATGATTTGAGGAGTCGCTGGTGGGTCTCCAGGAGGCAGCGGCCTGCAGGAGCCAGCATCCTTTGCCCCCTTTGGATTCGTGAGACCACTGAGGCCTGGAGAGGGGGAAGGGACAGTCCCAACGTGGCTCTAGCTGCCAGGCAGGGCTCTGAGCCCTGCGTCCTGAGAGGGCCTCTGCCCAGGTGTTCCCTACCTTCCCAGCACCTCCCGATCAGGACTCCCTTGGCCAGTCATGTCCCTGTCCCCCCCGCAGCTGGGCTCTGGTCACCTCCACTTCTTGTCCTTGTCCTCACCCCTCTGCCTGCTCTACTTTGGCCCCCACCCTGCTGCTCCCTGGAGACCAGGGGCCTCTTTGCTCGTTAATCTCAGGGCCTGAACCAGTGGGATGGAGCCCCCCCGCCCCCGGCTCCTCCTGGCTTCCCTCATCCTCAGCATCTCTCCGGGACCAGGCCTGGCTCTCTGCGGCCCCCACCTCACAGCCTCCCTGTCCTGCGTGCTGCCACACAAGCTCTGCTGGACTGTTCTCAGGCACTCTGCTGCTTCTCCATGGCCGTGGGTCTCCCCTGCTTGACTGGACATTTATTTTATTTATTTATTTTTTTGCGGTATGCGGGCCTCTCACTGCTGCGGCCTCTCCCGTTGCAGAGCACAGGCTCCGGACGCGCAGGCTCAGCGGCCATGGCTCACGGGCCCAGCCGCTCCGCGGCGTGTGGGATCCTCCTGGACCGGGGCACGAACCCCTGTGCCCTGCATCGGCAGGCAGACTCTCAACCACTGCGCCACCAGGGAAGCCCCAGACATTTCTTAAGGGCAGGGACTCTGTGAGTTTTCTCAGAACCCCCAGAACCCAGCACAGGTCTGGCCCAGGAGGGGCTCGATCAATGGTTTAAAATGGAATTCTGGAATTCTTTGGAAAATGTCTTATTCTCTGCTTTCCCCTTGCCCAGAGATGAGATATGATTTGAGGGGCACAAGAGTAGCCTTCCGAGGGGGGAGTATATGATTGGATTTGGGGGGGCGGTTTGCGTTACCACTGGGGGAGGTCCTAGGACCTTCTGGGAGCGGGGAGAGGCTATAAGGGGCAGGTACCAAGAAACTTCCCTCCTCTGGACAGCAAGTATTATGGAGCTAATAGCAGAAGGCCCCCCAACCCTGTGTCCCATGCTTCTCCCCTGTCCTGGGGTCCTCTCTCTTCCCTGGGGGTCCTGCCTCTGGCCTCCTGGTCCCCAGCTCATGAACCTGCTACACAGCCTTGCCTCCAGACACTCACAGCAGCCCCAGGCCCCTGGCGACTGTGTAGCTGGGAGGAAGCTGCCCGCTGGGGTCTGAGCTCCGAGCCCTCACGCTCAGTTCCCGTCTCCGCCCCACTACACCTCCCGCCAGTGCCTAATCACTTCCATCTGCCCCACTGACTCACGGGGCTCCAGCTGTCAAGGTTCTAAAAATTTCCAAATTCCTCCCCACCCTGTCCTTCCAGGCTGTTTCTCCAGCGCTGGCACCCTGCTGGCACCCCCATGTACCCAACAAGCTGCTTTTCCCCACGCCACACCCGGTAGGGCAGCGGGTGGCAGAGGAGGGCTTCTGCAAGGGGCTGGACAGGAAGGGCCCCTGGACCCCTCTCCCGCTGGGGAAGGCCCTGACAGCAGCAGAGAATATGGGAGTTGGAAAACCAGGGTCAAAGGAGCCATCAGGACAACACTTCCATTTTACAGATCAGGGAAACCGAGGTCCAGAGCCAGCAGCAGAGCTGGGTATAGAATGCAGGCCTTGGGACCCTGGTCCAGGGCTCTCCTACCTCTGCTGTCACTCTTTCTGCCACCTCTAGCTTTCCCTCTGGGCTGTGGGAAAGGCAGCTTCAGCCCTGGCCCCACCTGCCCCAGGGACCAGGGCTACTTGGTGACCAGGAGGGGGGTCTCTCCATGCCCCTCAACCCCTGGCCTCTTCCCAGCTGGCCTGCTCCTTCCCCTTCCCCCACCAGCGTAGCTCCTGAAGAAGTGTCTGTATCTAAAGAGTATTTCCAGGGAGGAGATATGGGGACATATGTATATGTGTAACTGATTCACTCTGTTATACAGCAGAAACTAACACACCATTGTAAAGCAATTATACCCCAATAAAGATGTTAAAAAATAAATAAATAAATAAAGAGTATTTCCAGGGCAACTTGCCTTCCTGGCGGGTGTGTGTGTGTGTGTGTGTGTGTGTGTGTGTGTGTGTGTGTGTGTTGAGAAGGGTAGGGGAGGAGCGGGTTCAGCTATGACACCCTCACCCCCCGCGACCCACAGCCCCTCTGGGTTTATAGGACTTGGGCCCTGGGAGCCCGCCTCACCCTTGATCTTGGACAGAGCCTGAGGATGTCTACATGAACCACCCATCCTCCCTTTTACAGGGCATCCTCCATGGATAAACTGTGGGAAGGGGGGCAGAGTCCAGTTCCCTCGGCCTAAGGAGGCAGAGGGGGTAACCCTATGGTGAATAGCTCCCAGGGGCCCCCTCTTCCTTCTTCTGCTCCTCAGAGGACCCTCTCCCAGGAAGTCCCTGACTACACACCTCTGTATGGCCCCCCGACGTCTAAGATGAAATCCTACCCACATGGCAACACTTGCCAGGCTGTGTGTGGCGGCGCCCGTCCACTTCTGCAGCCCCAACTTGCCCTTCTCCCTGCCACGCCTGCCACATACCTGCCCCTGCACGGCCCTCCACTCCCCACGGCCAGTCCTCTTTACCTGGCTTCCTCCTCCTTCAAGCCCAGCTTGAGGATCATGCCTCCTCCTCCAGGCAGGCTTCCTTGGGCTGCCAGAGAGAGCCGACCACTGCTCCATGGGCTAGCTCACACCTGGAGCTGACCCACAGTAGCTCGGGTCTCCGTGTGTGTGATGACCTGGTTCTCAGCCCATGTCCCCTCCAACCACAGAGAGCAATGCCAGGGAGGGGTCCCTGTGCCTCTGCACTATGGCCTCAGAGCTTGAGTAGGGCCTGGAGCCTGAATTCTTCCCTGCCTGGACTGCCCAGGCCTTTGCAGAGATGTCCGGAGAGGGCCCAGACCTTGGGCTGTTCTGTCCTGGACTTCATTGAGGCCCCAGATGGAAAGGGACATGGCAGGGTGGTCAGGGCCAGGCAGGCAGGAGGACAGAGGTACGGCCTAGAGTGGGCGGCCCAGTGACAGCTGCGTGGCAGAGCCAGATAAGACTAGGGTGATGTGGAGGGAGGGACAGAGGGAGGGAGGGCCTGGGTCTCTTGCTGAGCACGTCCCACGTGAACCTTTTCCCCCATCACTAAGTCCCTTCTCCTCTGTCTGACCCCCTTCCCCTCCCTGTCCCCCTCCCTCTTATTAAGTCCTATCCTAACTGCACCCTCTCCCCCCATTTCCCCCCCTCCGCCCACGCTGGGGCTGGCTTTGCCAGGCACGTTCAGTGGAGCCCCGAGCTGCGGGGCAGCAAGCAGCCGGGCTGCTCCAGGTCCTGGTGCTGTGGCTTCTTCCCAGGATCTGGCCTGGAGCTAGGCGCTTTCTGGGGAGACCTCCGGCTGCCTCCCCCTCCATGGCATGCGGGGAATGCAGCCCCTGCCCATGCCGGCCCCCTCCGCTGCGGGAGAGAAGCTCAGTCTGGTGGACTTTTAAGGACTAAACAGGGAGCGAGCCCTGTCCCTGGCCTGGCTGAGCTGTCCTCGGGTCTGATCTCATCTTGGAGGGGCTTGGCCGGGTGCCCCAGTGGGGAGAGGTCTCAGCGCTTAGATCAGGAATAGACCAGGGCTGGAATCATGCCGGCTCTAGCTGGGCCTCTGTCCCTTCTTTGTCCCCACTTGGGTGGTGCTGAGGGCTGAGGACCCCTGCCCCTGTCTAGCAGGGGCTCCGGGCCTGGAACTTATGGCCTCTGGTTTGGACCGCCCACCCTGAGCTGGGGCCTCTGGGTTCTTCTCAGAGGGGCCTGGAAATGATGAACGTTACAGTGCCAGGGACCACAGCTACCGTTTCCCAGTGCCGGGTCCTTTCCTGACTCAGCCAATGGCCCTTAGTTTTATCATCACTCCCATTTTATAGATGAGAAAACTAAGGCTCAGACACATTATCTTGTCCAATGTCTTACAGCTGGTCTATGGCACAGTCAGGATTTAGACCCAGTCCTTTGTCTCCCAGTCTCGGGGGACAGAAGATGAGGCAGAGCAAGAGAAACACCTCCCTTTCTGTGTCCCCTGTGATCTTTCCTTTTTCACTGCAGTTTTGGGTAATTCCGGCCACCCTCCGATTGTCAGGTAGCTCCTTGCCTGTCTGTGCACACGACTCCTGAGCCCCATGCTGTGTCCCCTAGGCCCAGAGGCTCTGGCCAACATGATATGCTACTCGGGGCCTTGCGCCCAAACTTTGGGCCTCCCATCCCCGACAGGCCCAGCCCCGACAGGCCCAGCCTCTCCCCAGAGGCTGGGAATGGCCTGCCCTGCCCTCATCCGTCCTGGGCTGGTATTGGGTCCCTCGTTCCCAGGTGTGACTTTCAGACACTCCACTGCCCAGTTCTGCACCGCTGCACTGTGGGCTTTGACTTCTCCTTGGGTCCCAGGGCTCCAGGAGGGACGACCAAGTCTGGGTCAACGCTGGCGTTGCCCTGTATAGGGAGGCCTTGACCAGGCGCTTGGCCAGAGTCTGGGGAGAGAACGGACTCATGAGAAAGCCCCGAGG
>NW_006796716.1:1879389-1895767 GCF_000442215.2 Lipotes vexillifer | reverse complement strand
AAGCCCCGAGTTGCCAGGGATTCCAATCCCTGCTGGAGGGGGCCCGTCCTCTCCCTCGGCCACCGAGGCCATCCCTCCCAAGGCCAGCCAGCTCTCTCCCCGCCCTGCCACTCTGCTTCGTCTCAGCCACTTCCTGGAGAACCTGCAGCTGGACGTGGGATGAGGGACAGGCCGGACTCGCATCCATTGTTTGCTGTGTCTTGGCCGCCTTGTCACCTGGAGTTACCTGTGGCCAACCGAGGGAAAAAAAACACGGTGGATTTCGGGCCAGCTCTGTGTTTGCCAAGAGTTTCACAAATGTTGCCTGCTGACCTCAAGGACCCCCCAGGGTAGGGGTTACTCTCTCTGTTTTCCAGATGAGCGAAGCTGACCTCAGAAATGTCGAATCGTGTAAGAGTGGGTCCAGGAGTTAGATTCAGGTGGGTCTGACCCAAAGCTTGAGCCCTCTCCTCTGCCCCCAGGACGTCTCAGAGCCCCAGGTCACGGATGAGGACTGCTCGGGGACAGCCCTGCTGAGCCCTGGAGAAGGGATGAGGAGGGGTTTTCACCCCAGCCTGCAAGGGGTGGGGGGGGCTTCCCCTCATCGGATGCAAAACAGCTGCCAGCTGCCCCCGCTCAGCCTTCCCTGCCCACAGACCCTTCTCCAGAGTCACCTCCCCAGGACGCCTACCCTCCCTAACCGGTCCAGCCCAGGCCTCCTGCCCCGAGTCGGGAACTATTTATACCTGTCCTTGGCACAGAGATTCCTCAGGGGACCAGGTGAGCCCGAGGGTGGTCGGGGACCTAGCAACCTCCTTCATCTCTCTTCTCTGGGCAGCCCGTTGTCCCCGACCCCACCCTCTACTGTCACCACTGAGGGAGGGATGAGACTTGGGGATGCTAGTCTGATGGGGGAGGTACAACCCTGGTCTGGGATGATGGTCTGATGGGGGCAAGGCCCTGTCCTAGGACATTGTCTCAACGTGTGTGTGTGTGTGTGTGTGTGTGTGTGTGTGTGTGTGTGTGTGTACATAGCCCTGACTCGGGAGGCTTACTTTTAGGGAGACATAATCTTGGTCTGAAATGATGGTCTGAGGATGGAGGCATGGTCCTAGAAGGAGGCAGTGGGGAGGGAGACCTGAAGTTGACGCGGGGAGAGAGACGGGAGGCAGCTGAGTGTCTGCTCCTTGACCCTCCAGGAGCAAGCCTCGGGCTCAGCCAAGCGTAGGGTCCGGGCAGCAGGGTGGGGTGGGCCAGGCCGCTGCAGGGATGGAGGGCTCTGGGGGTTGGAAGGGGCTCGTGGACGGATACAGGGGCTGGGGGTTGGGGTGAGCAGCCTCGCCTGCCCCCGACTCCTGGCCCTTTTTCATTCTCTGGACACGGAGCAGGTGGCAGGCAGCCTTCCTTGAATGTCCCCACCCCAGCCCCGCCGTCTGGGTCCCGGACGTGGCCTCGGTTGATGGGGCCATGTTCCCTCCCTGGCCAGCTTGGCGGCCACTTCAGACACGCTTGTGCCTGGATGCCCCCCACCCCCCACCCCGCCTCGCCGAGGACAGAGAACACAGTCTGCCTCCCCCGGCTGCCCCCGCCCTGCTAATCCCGAGCAAACCGCGGAGCCAAGAATGTCTTGCATACTCTGGCGGGCGGGCTATAGCCACGAAGCCTGCTGGAGGGGCATGAATCACGGCCCCCGCCTGCCAAGTGCTCACATGGGACGTGTTCGAGGCTGGCCGTGCCCAGAGTTGATGGGGAAAAGGGAGGGAAGGAGAGCTGGCAGCTGGGATGGGCAGACAGAGCAATTTTGAGGGGAGAGATGTCTGCTGGACCCATCCCTGGTGGCAACACAGAAATTATGTTATAGAATTTTAGAAGCCTGGAATTATGCAGTATTGACTTCTTGGAATTCCACAGGTCTGAAATGCGAGATTCAAGGAATGTCACATTGCACTCCTCCGACAGCATGTTGATGCCAAGGCCCCATTCTGCAGGTGGGGAAGCGGAGGCTCCGAGGGGGCAGAGGGCTCTGCTCCAGGTCACGTGTGGAGTCAGAGCTGGGCTGGGCTGAACCCTGGCCCCCTGCCTTCGGTCTGAGCCCCTTCCAGTCCCACGCGGCAACGGCAGGCAGTGTCCATTCCATCCCCCCTCCCAACATGTCTGTGTGCTCCCGGCCGAGGGAGAGGGGGGAGCGTTGGGGGCACGGGTGCTGGGGGACCTCCTCCTCCTGCCCCGGCCTTACTCCAAGCACAGAAACCACCGCGTGGAGACTCCTGCTTCCCTGACTGCAAAATCCCCCTGCCCAGCCTTCCCTTCCCTTCTGTTCCCAACGCGAAGGGAGCCCCTGCCTGATGCCCAAGCCTGCTCCTCCCATCTGTACCTGCTCACGCACTTGTCCCAAAACTGCCCACTGAGTGCCGGGTGTTCTCCGGCCACAGAGCCCTCACCACCCCAGAAATCTCCCTGCTCTCCCATGTCTGCAAATGCTTCCTAGCCCTACACATCACCACTCTCAGTTCTCCCTCATCTTCAAATGAAAAAAGTCCCTCTGGGTACCACCCTCCCTAACCTTCGCCCCCGAGCTTTCTCCATCAATCCATCCACAGTCAAGTTTCTTCAAAGTGTTGTCTACACTTCCCATCCCCCACTTCCTTACTGTCCACCCTCTCCAGAACCCTCTCCAGTCTGGTTTCTGTCCCCAGTCCCCCACGGATGGAGGGATGGATGCTGGAGCTCCTGTGACTAAGTGCCACTGCTCCCCAACCCTGCTGCACCCCAGCCCCGCCTGTCATAAACCCCCGCCAACCCCAGTCTCTCCCTGCCTCCCCAGACCCTCCCTCTGAGCTCCTCCTCGTGCCGGTGGTCAGCGCAGACCCCCTTCTCGTCTCACCGTCCTCTTCCCGGGGGCCAGCAGCCTGATTATCAAAGAGTGAGGGTTGATGACCGAATCGGATGGCCAGCTTGGCTCTCCCCAGGGCTCCAGACCAGGACGTCCAGAACCAAGCCGATGCACCCCAGGGTGACACACAGGCCCTCGCACTCAGCTGGCTGGGCTCCCCCTTTCCGTGAAGCTACCCCTACCCCCACCTACCTGATTCTCGGGCAGAGATGTGGGCACCACCCGAGACTCATCCCTCTCTCTCACCCCCACCCCTGGTCCCATTTATCGACCAAGGCCAGTCCACGCAATCCCATGACTTTGCTCTCTCCCCGCTGCCATCGCCTTCATTCTGAGCTCATCTGATCTGGCCTGGACCGTTGCAACACCTGCATCGCTGGTCTCTGCCTGTCCAGCTGGCCGTCCATGGGGAGCCAGAGGGAGCTTCTGCACAAGCAAGCTTGACCCTGCCACTCCCCAGTGCAACGCCCTTCACTGGCTCCCCACTGCCCACAGGCCCCGTGGGACCCTCTGTGGCCAGGTCCTTGACCATCCCTCCAGCCTGACCCAACACCCCCGCTCTGTATTCCATCCACCTACAAGCGCCCATCACCCCTGACCAGGCCCTACTGATTCTTGCTTCTAATCTTTCACCTCCCATTCCTTCCCTTTCTCGACAAACTCTCTGTCCAAGTTGAAAGTGCCCTCCTGTGGTTTCCGTGCTCCTGCAGCACCTGCACTTACCACACTGTATATGCCATCACTGCCTGGCTGCGTTCCCCGCTCAAGTGTGAGCTTTGAGAGCAGGGCTCTACCCATCCTTCTGGTGTCTCCACGGCCTGGACCAGAGGGTGTGCTCACCACGAACTTACTGAACAAGTGAATGAATGAGCCCAGGAGGGCATTCTCCTTGGGGACCCTGCTGAGATGTTGCAGTCTGAGGCCCCAGCTGCACTTGTGGCTCTGGGCCCTGGTAGGTCTGAGTTCTGAGCATTTTTGCCATGGGCTGGTGGCTGGTGTGTGGAAACTTACTTTCCTCTGGGATTTCTAACCCCATGGGAGAGGGGCAGAGCCGGGTGAGTGCCTGGGAACCGGGAGGGCTGGCAGTTAGTGGGAGGCAGGAGTAGATGGTCAGGGGATCATGGGCTCATGCCTGGGCTGGCACTTGGCTCTGATTCTGGAGGACCAGGGCCTTTGAGGATTTGGCTGGGGAGGGGGCATGAGACCTGTCTCCCACCCTGTTCCAGGCCTGCCCTGGAAGCCCAGGCTGGAAGACCAGTGGATGGAGGAGCCAGTGGAGAAATGGAGTTTGTGCAACAGCATTCAATATGTTTGCAATAATGGGGAAATGGAAAAAAATGTTAATTTAATTTTGACAGTGCCCTGGGGACAACATCCATGGCTCAGAGCTCTCCGACTACCACCCTGTCCAGCCTTGCTCCGGAGACTCAGGGAGGGAATGTGGGGGTTGAAGTGTGAGGTAGTCGGGGCTCCCTGTCCCCGGATGTCCCCCTGCTCCCGGTCACTGTGCAGTCCTCCATGGAGCAGCCTGCTTAGGGCTTTGAGAGCTGTGCGCCTTCAAGCCGAATGAAGGCGGCTCACCAGGGAAGGGGAGACCCGCTGCTCACTGCATGTGCCTCCCAGAGGAGGACCTGGGGCTCTGAAAAAGACCCTCAGCTGGGAAGTGCCAGCCTCTTCTGCCTTGAGCCTGCATCACCCAAACTATGATCCCCGTGTCTGCCCCAGAGCCCCGGGGGTGGCTTTGGGGTACAGTGAGGGCCAGGGTCTCAGGGCACCTGGCTTTGGGAGCCAGCTCAGCTCTTCAGCAGCTGTGTGGCCTTCTCAGAATCACCTCCCCTCTCTGAGCCTCTGGGTCCTCATTAGGAATGTACAGGTTCCCCTAGAGGGGAACATTCACCCCTGAGCCACTGGTTTGCAGTGCCAGTGCCTAAGTTCCCAGCTGCAGGCAGCGCAGGGGACCTTTGGGTGAGACTGGGGTGAAGGGACTACCAGGGGCTCCAACCCCCACTGCTACCACTTAGAGCACAAGGGGCTGGGATGCTCACCCCCAGATCTCAGGGCTATTGATCTCCCTGCACGTTGGTTTCTGTGTGTCCCTCCACGTGTCACCTTCGGAGACATGGGGGTGGAGGAAGGACAGGGGTTAGGAACACGGCCCCTCAGATCCTTCTAGGGCTCTTGGGTGGTGGCGGCTGAGTCACCCCCGCTGCCCTCACACCGATGTCACAGGTGCGTTGATGTAGGTTCTCCAGAAAGCAGACCTTGAGACAATGTGTTGGGTGTAGGTCTTTTATTTGGGAGAAGCTTCCAGGAAGCACAGGTAAGGTTGCAGGAGGGGAGACAGGGAAGAGAGAAAAGCCAACATGAGCAGGCAGCTGGGGCTCCATCCCCCTGCGGACCCTCTGAGACACTGCTGCCCAATAGAACGTTCTGTCATGTTGGGGGTATTCTAAGTCTACCCTGAGCAGTATGATAGCCAGTGGCCGCATGCAGGATACTGGGTACTACAGCTGTGGCTAGTGTGACTGAAGAAATGTATTTCTACTTTTAATTAACTGTAGAGCATTTCTAGGGAGGCTGGGGCACTTATCTGCTCTTTGGGGGCATCAAGCCCCCTGCATTTCTGGGTGGCACCCAGCAAGTTTTCTGGTGTCAGAGAGCCAGCAGGCAGAGAAGAAAGAGGCGAGAGCTTGAAGACATCCTCATGCCAGGAACTCGCCAGCAGCAGACGGACTCAGGTGGGCAGAGGGGTCTAGGTAGGGCGTCCAGGGACACGTCTCATTGGCTGATTGCTGACAGCCCATGATGCGAGGGCAATTGTTGCAGCCTCTGACCTGCCCCCTTCCTCTCAGGCTGGGTAGTCTGTTGGGCAGAGGGAGCAGGTAGTTCCTTTTCCTCTGGGATCTGCTCCATCTGAGGGGCCCTCAGCAGGACTGCCAGGGCCCAAGGCTGTGGCTGAGTCTAGTAAGGCGGCGTTTTGCTCCTGCCATGGCTATATTCTTCTTAGGATGACCCAGGAGTCATGTGTTCTGTGAGCCAGTTCCTTAACATCGATCTCTCTCTGTTTCTGCCTCTCTCTGGTTTTGTTCCTCTGGAGAAATCTGACTGATACATTGCCTAAAAGTTAATTTATTAAGCAAGGCATCTTTGTATTCCTAACCATTTATCAAGCACCTGCTCTGGACCAGAACCAGTGATGGGCCCTGCAGAACCAGCAGTGGGGAGGCCCCCGCTGGCACTTCTCCTCTCTGGGCTTTGGTGTAAATTGTCACCTCTTCAGAGGAGCCCTTGGACCTTCTGAAAACCAATTGTCCCACCCCTTTTTCACAGTATTCTGTTTCAACACCTTCAAACAACGTTTTAAAATTATTTTATTAATATCCTTTTTCAGGAAGATCTGGTTTTGTTTACTTAATAGAGAATCTAAGTGCCAGGAGGCACTTAGCACCCAGTAGACAACAAATGTGTGTTGAACGAACACATGAATGAATGTACCGGAAATGTCACTTTTTACTGCCAAGTCCCTCACACCCAGTGGGCATTTGGGGGTGGAAGATGGGGCCCAGGGTCCCAGGCATCTTAGAGGAGGATCTGAGGAGATGTGTGTCAGGAAAGTCTTCACATGTGGCCCAAACTCCACATGTAGATTTCACACATGAACTTCACATGTGGCCTGGACTCCAACCTGTACCCCAGCCTGTCAGCCAACTTTCTCTCTGTCTGTCTTTTTAAACCTTTACTGAGGTTTAATTGACACACAATAAACTGCATCCATTTCAAGTTGCATAAGTTTTGACAAATTGTATAGACTCACGTGACCACCACTACAATCAAGATTGTAGAGCATTTCTACCACCCTAGAAAGTTCCCTCCTGCCCCTTTATGATCTGACCCCAGACAAACACTGACCTGCTTTCTGTCACTATTGGCCACTTTTACCTTTGTAAGAGTTTTATATATAACATGTACTCCTTTCTCTATGGCTTTCTTCACTCAGCATGCTTTGAGATTCCTCCATGTTGCCGAGTATATCAGTAACTAATTCCTTTTCCTTGCTGAGTAGTATTCCATTGGATATACCATTTGTTCATCCACTCACTTGTTGATGGACATTAGGGAAATTCCCAGTTTTTGACTGTTCTGAATGAAGCTGTCATGAACATAGGTGTAAAATCCTCTGTGTGGACATATGTTTCCATTTCTCTTGGAAATCTACTTAGAAGTGGGATCACTGGGTCATATGGTAAGGGTATGTTCAACTTTATAAGAAAGTGCCAAATTGTTTTCCAAAGCAACTGCACCATTTTACATGCTCACCTGCAACGTATGAAAGCTCCAAATACTCGCTGACACTTGGTATTGGAAAGTCTTTTAAAAAATTTATTTTCATTATGATATAATTTACCTACAGTGACATGATCCAATCTTAAGTATATCATTCATTTTTTTTTGGATTATTGTAGCTTTGTAATATGTTTTGAAATTGAAATTGGGAAGTGTGTGGCCTCCAACCTTGTTTTCCTTTTTCAAAATTGTTTTGGCTATTTGTGGTCCTTTGAAATTCCATATGAATTTTAGGATGCATTTTTCCATTTCTGCAAACCACGTAATTGGGCCTTTGAAAGAGATTGCATTGAATCTGTTTGGGGTAGTATTGTCATCTGTTTTGGGTAGTATTGTCATCTTAATAATATCAAGTCTTCCAATTCATGAACATGGAATATCTTTCCACTTATTTTGGTCTTTTAAGATTTCTTTCATCAATGTTTTGTAGTTTTTTGTGTATAGGAATTGCACCTCCTTGATTAAATTTATCCCTAAGAGGTCTTTGGGTTTTTTTTTGATGTTACTGTAAGTGGAATTGTTCTTTAAGTGTCTTTTTGCATTGTTCATTGCTAGTGTATAGAAAGACAACTGATTTTCGTGAGTTGATTTTATATCCTGCAACTTTGCCAAATTTATTAGCTTTTATAGTTGTGTGTGTGCACGTGTGTATGAATTCTTTAGGATTTTTAACATATAAGACCATATCATCTGTGACTAGAGATAGTTTTTCCCCTTCCTTCCCAATTTGGATGCCTGTTATTTCATTTTCCTGCCTAGTTGTTCTGGCTTGAACTTCTAGTACTATGCTATGAAGTGGCAAAAGTGGGCATCCTTGTCTTGTTCCCAATCTTAGGGAAAAATCTTTCAGCCTTGAGCTCTGAGTTTTACATACATGGCCTTTATCTTGTTGAGGAAGTTCACTTCTATTTCTAGTTTGTTGAGTGGTTTTTCTTTTTTTTAATCATAAAAGGGTGTTGGATTTTGTCAGATGCTCTTTCTGCATCAGTTGAAATAATCATGTTTTAGAAATTCATTCTATTAATATGGTATTTTACTTGGCTTGATTATCATATCTTGAACCATTCTTGCATTCTGGGGAGAAATCACATTTGGTCATGATGTATAATTTTTTAATATGCTGCTGAATTCAGTTTGCTAGTATTTTATGGAGGTTTTTTGCATCTATATCCATAAGGGATATTAGCCTGTAGTTTTCTATTAGTGTCTATGGCTTCTAGAGCGCAGGCTCAGTAGTTGTGGTGCACGGGCTTAGTTGCTCCGTGGCATGTGGGATCTTCCTGGACCAGGGCTCGAACCCGCGTCCCCTGCATTGGCAGGTGGATCCCTAACCACTGTGCCACCAGGGAAGTCCCTCCCTTAGCTCTTTGAGTATATTTAAAACAGTATATTTAAAGTTTTTATTTAGTAGTCTAATGACTGGACTTCCTCAGGTATGGTTTCTGTTGGTTAATTTTTTTTCCTATGAATGAGCTACACTTTCCTGATTCTTTGTATACCTAATAATTTTTGTCGAAAGTTGGGCATTTTGAATATTATAATGTAGTAACTCTGCAAATCAGATTTTCTCTCTTCCCCAGGGTTTGCTTTGGTTGATTTTGATGCCCATTTGTTTAGTGACTTAAACCATTTTTGCAAATATTGTATTCCTTGTTGTGTGCGGTCTCTAAAATCGCTCTTTTACTGTCTCAGTGGTCAGCAGGTGACCTGCCTGAGATTTCCTTAAATGTCTGGGCCAAAAAGAAAAAACAATAGTACTCTCTCAGTCTTTGTAGCTTGGCTCTGAGCTGGGGCATTCTTTCAGTACTAAGCCATGCTGCCTACAACTCTACCTTAGCCTTCACCTTCTGCTTGTGCAGAGCCCACAGAGTCATCAGACGTGGAACCTAGGACATCTCAGGTCTTCTCTGAGTATTCATTACATCCTGAGCGTGCACATTGCACTCTGTTTTCCCAGTATGTGCAGTGGCCCTTCTGAGCTCTTATTCCCCCAATAACCGTCCTTCTCTCTCTTCTCCTTCCCGGGCTTTTTGGGTTCTGTCAGCCACTTGTCCCATCTGCCATTCTTTGCCCCAGGAGGGCATGAAGTATATATGACTTTAAATCCTTTCACAGATGTTGCTGCTGCCTGGAAAGTCACTCCAGGTGTGTGTGTGTGTGTGTGTGTGTGTGTGTGTGTGTGTGTTTGTGTGTTTGTGTTGAGGAGGGAGCGCATAAAAAGAGTCAGCTTCTGAGCCATTCCTCAGGGATCCACCAGTCAGGTCAAAACACACAATTACAGTTTTTAAGAACAAGGTCTGTATTAGCCCCCTTTCATCAGCAAGTTACACCAGGAATGCAGGCTGTCATCCCCATAGCTGCTACCATTGCTGGAGAATGAGAAACGAGGGTCAGGTGGCTGAAAATGTCTCAGTGTTCTCTTGCTGAAATTTTTTTCTTTCTCTTCGTTAAGCATCTTCCTGGTAGCTGATTAGATTCCAGAGTCCCAAAAAAGCTGATTAAGTCAATCTTTGCCAACTTATGGTTGTTTCAGTGGAAGGACTGATCTAATTTTCTATGATTTCACATGGTCTCTGCCTTTTCTTAACTTTACATTTTTATTCAGACAAAATTTGCAAACAGCTGTATACAGCTTGATGAATTTTGCATATGTATACACTCATGCAGCTGCCACTCAGATGAAGACCTAAAATATTTTCAGTTCCTTTGGGGGTCCTTCCATATTCCTTCCAGGAGAATTACCCATTCTCTCAGTTATTATGACCTTTATCACTGTAAGTTAGTTTTGCCTGTTGTAGAACTTCCTATTAATATAAATGGAGTCAAACAGTGGGTATTCCTCTGAGTCTGGCTACTTTTGTTCAGTCTAATGTTTTTGGGACTCATCCATGTTATTGCCTGTAGCTGAAGTTCATTCCTTTCTTATTACTGAAACAATTCCACTGTATGCCTATATCATGATTTGTTTATCCATTCATCAGTTGAAGGGCAATTGGGTTGTTTCCAGCTTGGAGCTGTTATGAATAGAGCTGCTATGAACCATGTTTTGGTTGATGTGATGCGTGGACTTTTTTCTCTTTGGCATATGTTTGGGAGAAGATTCTCTAGGTGACTTGACTCGGGTGGGTGCCCTGTTCTCTACACCCCGTGGCCTTTTCTCTGTGTCCATCCGGCCTGAACTCTGGCTTAGTCTTCTGCTTCTTGAACTCCACAACTTCCAAGAACTCTGTGAGTTTTCTCTGCTGGCTTCTCTCCACCCCACTAATTTTCATTATATGAGCCATATGAATATACGCAGGGGTGGATCCTTCAACCTGCCAGCCTGAAAGGACCGGCCTCCTAAAGAGAGTGGCTCTCTTTGAGTGTGTGTGTGTAAATATTTTTTTAAAAGAACTCTTTACAGTTTATCACGTTATATATTTATTTTTTAGAAAAACATTTTAGAATATTAAGAACTAGAATATTATACCCAGACTTTGTTTTTTTTTATTTTTTGTTTTTTATTTTTTTTAACATCTTTATTGGGGTATAATTGCTTTACAATGGTGTGTTAGTTTCTGCTTTATAACAGAGTGAATCAGTTATACATATACATATGTTCCCATATCTCTTCCCTCTTCTTAATCACCAGCTGGAGCCTCTCCCTCCAAGACCCTTCTGGACCGCTTCTCCACTGGATTTAGCTGGTCCCCTTGGCCATCTCATTCCCTTCCAAAGCCTTGACTCTCAACCCAGTGAATATGGAATCCAAGGCTTGACCTTCAGCCCTGCCTTCCCTTCTAAAAGTGGGCCAATGGGCGGCTGCTTGTTGGACATCTCTGCTCGGGTGGCCCCAGACCCCTCACAATCCACACTTTCCCAGTCGCCCTTTCCATCATCCCTCAGCTCATTCTCTCCCCTCTGCAGTGCCCACCTCAAGAACTGCTCCAATTTTCCTCCAGCCACACAAGTCTGGGTCCCCACTTCCTTCACTCTGTCCATTTCCTTTCCCCCAGCAACCAATCCGGAGAACCCAAGCACTGTCCACAGCACCTTTCCAATGTCTTGGGGGTGGGGGCCTCCACTCCTCTCTAGCCCAATGGGCCTGAACCTGAGCATCTCCTTTCAGTATCGTTGCTGGGCTTCCATCCCCCAGCCTTGCCTTTGCTAATCAGTTTGGCCCACGGCTCCATCCGTAGTCCCCATAGCCGGCTCTGGCCGTGTCTCCCTCAGCTGCGAGGCCATGCTCCGGGCCCTGCTTTGGGGCCTGGGCTGCAGCCGAGACAGCTTTGGGCACCATTCCTTAGCACCGGTGGTGCGTGGCGGACACGCTCCATGGTCGGGGCTCAGAGACAGGTTTTTCGAGTTAGGGATTTGGAAGGGACCCCAGCACTGGTTGCAGTTCAGAGTCCGTGAGGCGCTGGGTAGACCCTGCCGTGAGCTCATCTTTCCTGGGGTGGCCGGACTCAGGGCTAAGCCGGCTGAGGCAGCGGTTTAGAAAATTTCACACTCAGACTTGCCACTTGGCCGGCCTCCGGGTGACTTGTGGTGAGGCCTCAGTCAACCCTTTCATCCAACAAGTACTGCAGGGGCTGGGTCCACCGACAGATGGGTCACAAAAGGGTGCAGGGGGGGTACCCTGAGAGGC
Organism: Lipotes vexillifer; assembly: GCF_000442215.2. Classification (NCBI taxonomy): domain Eukaryota; kingdom Metazoa; phylum Chordata; class Mammalia; order Artiodactyla; family Lipotidae; genus Lipotes; species Lipotes vexillifer. The sequence continues at coordinate 1,883,924 of NW_006796716.1, read as the reverse complement.
AGACCCTACTAGGAGGGGCTTGTGCCCTTGTTGGGGAAAGGAGATTCATAAGGAAACAATGAGAGAACAAGATTGGTGGGACTGTTTTTTTTTGCCGGGGGGAGATGGTGTCGATCATTTAAGATTGGAAAGTTAATTTATTTGTGCTGTAGTGTAATGTGTCCACAACACTCTGGAAGAGATGCAGTGATATATCTCAGAGAGAGAGTTAAGAGCAGGTCTCTGGAGCCAGACTACCTGAGGCCAACATCTAGCTCCACCACTTGCTAGCTGTGTGACCTTAGGCAAGGTACTTAACTTCTCTGTTCTTGTATCTCCTCTAATATAACATGACGGTAATAATAATTAGCACCCGTCTACCTACTTTATCTGATATTCATAATCATTAACTGCATTAATACAAGTGAAGCATTTAGGACAATACCTGACACCTAGTAGATACTCAACAAATATTCACATTGTTATTACTATACTTATTCCAGCCTACCTCTCCACACCCTCCCTCCATGCTTTTGCTACTCCAGCCCCTCAGTGGTACTTTTGGTCCTCTCTGTCTATGCTGAGGAACTCTTACTCCTTCAGACCCAGCTCAAAAATCACCTCTGCTGGGAAACCTCCCCCAACCCTCAGATCATTTTCTCTGTTGCATCAGCACTTGCACATTTTAATTTTAAACATCTGTCTACCTGTCTGGCCTTCTCATCAGCTGGTGAGCAACTTGAGGGCAAGCCTGTTTCTAAACCATTTCCTTGTTCCTAATACCCCCATCCCCCCAGGGCTAGCCCCAGATAACCATCTGATGACTGTGTATTGGATAAGTAATTGAAAGAATTAATGACACATGATAAGAAAACATAATGGAAGACGGATATAAAATCCTACAATGTGGCAGGTACAGTGTAGTGTCTGACCAGGCATAAATGGCAATGATGCTTCCTGGAGCCAAGGCTGGTGGGCTGCCATGTTGTGAGATCCTGTGGGTGGCAGCAGTCAGGGCGGGCTTCCTGGATGGAGGAGGAGGGGCAAAAGTGACAAGCCCAAGCTGGCTCCAGCTGGCTCCAAAAATATCAAGCACTGCGGGACTGGCAGCTGGTGCCCCCATGGTCTGTCCTCGGCCATTCTGCTGCCACTTTGGGGCTGGGGGAGCTTGGCAGAGTGAAGGTCCCCACTCCGGTCCAGGGAAAAGGCCTGAATGTAAGATGGTGGTGCAGAGGACCAGCCCCTATCCGGTGACACATGGAACTTCTCAGAGTGGATTTTACGCTCCCTGCTCTAATGCAGGCCGTCTCCACTGTGCTTCGGAAAAACAGAGGTCTCGCTCCAGCCTTCTGAAACCAACCTTCCCTCCCTTCCCCTCCCCCAACGTTTTTGGAGACCAAAAAAAAAAAGCAGGACAAGGCTGAATGAAGAGAGCAGAATGGCCGAGGGGCTCGGGACACCGCTCTGCACTGAGCAGAGTAGCCACCTCCTCTTGGATGGGTGGGAGCCAGCTCAGACCATCTCTCCAAAGCTGCACTCCCCATCCATCTGTCCATCCTGCCTGCTCGCCAGGAAGGCTACAGACAGGGCCTGGCAAAGCCGATGCTGGAATGGAGCCAAAGCCACACGCCCACTTGGCAGTGCTGACACCTGCCCGCTGCCCCTCATCTGTAAGGTTTGTGCTCTGCAGCCTTCCGCCCTGGCCCTGGTCCCCACTGCTCCTTCTTGTGCCCTGTCCTCTCCCTGATTGTCACCCAGGACAGGCTGAGAGGGCCCAGCTTCTCCCGACTCACCGGATTCATGCCCTGCTCGTCCCCTCCACTGCCTGGGTGACCTTACCCAAGTCCTTGCATCTCTGAGCCTCGGTTTCCCGGTGGGTAAAATGGAGAGAGTGAGAGTGACTGCCTGCGTGAGGGGGAGGAGGCCCCACCACAGGGGATGCGGGAAGGCACATGTGTGAGTTACTGCCATGACGCTTGCCTGTCTCCAGGTCTGAGCCTCACCTCTGCTCCCCCAGTTCCTTGCAATTTGTGGTCCAACTCTGGGCCGCCCCTAGGAAACCTCCCTGGACCACTGTAACCCCCCTCGGATGCCATGTCGGTATTACGCTCTGCATAATTCAGCACTTACTCTGCAAACCTGCTTATGCTTATATATCTGTTTATTCATAAAAAAGCACAGCATTGGAGGCCAAAGGTCTGGGTTGGAGTTCCTGCTTTACCACCGCTGTCTGGCTGAGATGGGGAGGCAGCCTGCATCCTCTTTCCAAGTCCCCAAGTTCCTCATTTCTGAGCGGAGATGGTTATAATCACGCCCACCTCCCAGACTTCTCATGGGGCACAATGGGATGCACGCATACGAAAGCACTTTGTAAACTATAAAAAGCACTTGGTCCTGTTGCTTCTTTTTGTTTCCAGTTTGATGTAAAAGTTTCCTATGAGAAAGACTTGAGCCAGGGTGGTGGAGCCAGGAAGGCGTGGTACCAGGCAGGTGCCCATGGAGTGGTCCTGCTTGACCCCGCATGTGGAGGCCCATGTGTCTGGGTGGTGGCAGACCAGGAACGCTGGCCTGCCGTGACTCAGATGGCCCATAAGAGAGCTGGCTGGGGGAGGTGGCAACCCTGTGGAGTGATTTCCTGCCCTGGTCCCCGTCTAAAGACATCCAGATGGCTGCTTGATGATGTTACCCAGGAAGCTGGTTGCCAGACATGGGGGCTCTGAGAAGAGGTCCGTGGAGACACACCAGAGGACACAAGAGGACACATCTGATCACTGAAATGTTGGATTGCCCAAATTCCAGCTAGAAACCATCAAAATACGAACACCCGGTGGTAAACAGAGCCACAGCGATCAGATTGTGAAATGGAGTGCCAGAAAATTCTGCATAATTGAATTATGAAAATTCTCTTTTGGACCTGGAGGAGAGAGGCTGCCTGGTGTGGTGGGGAGGGCGAGGGAGGGCTGGGCCGGGGGAGGATGTCTTCCTGAAGGCCACACCCAGGCTGGACTTGGCTCTGTCGCCTCTGTGTTCCCTGTGCCCAGCCAGAAGCGGGGTCCAGAGCAGGCATCAGCGAGAGCCTGGAGAATCTCAAACACGCGGCCAGGAAGTTGTTGTCTTTAAGACGATGGGGAGCCACGGAGGGCGGTTACAAATATCACGTCCAGATATTTGGACTTGGGCCATGGTGAAGAGGACTGGGTGGGATAGTCCTTAAAGGAGGTGAAGCAGGTAAGGAAAGAGAAAACCGTGAGGTAATGAAGAGACAGAATCTAGGGGAACTGGCTGGATATTGTAGATGGAGGGTGGTGATGATGCTTGGGGATGACCCTCTCACTTTGGGACTGGGAGACAGAGTGGGCAGGGAACGGGAGGGGTAGGCTTGGAATAGAAAAGGATGATCTCAGTGTGGGGCTTATGGAGTTTGGAGGGCTGGCCAGCTGGACATGTCCAGAGGAATTTGGTTAAGCAGCTTGGGGTTTGTGGTAAAAACCTAGACTTGGAGTTTCAGGCTTGGGAGTTGTCTGAGGTTGGGTTTCTTAGAAGCAGACCCTGAGATGCAAAGTTTTGTGTGAATGATTTATTAAGGAAGTGCTCCCAGGGGAGCCTGGGAAGGGATGGTGGGGGGCATAGGACAGCACAGGGAAGGAAGTCAAGCAAAAAAGTGTGATCTCAGCCACAAGCCCCAGCAGCCTGACCCTGTGGGGACTCTGGACTGTACCTATGCTTCCTGGCCTGAGGCAGGCGCATTGGACTTTCCTGAGAGTGATTGTTTCTGCCAGTGTCAGCCAGTGGCTGGAGATTGTGGCAGCAAAGGGGGGGAAAGTTCCTGGCATCTAAACTCCCTGCAAGTGCAGGGAAGCCTCCAGCAGCCCAAGGGCAGTCCTCCAAAAAGGGGCCGTGAGCCAGTTGTTGGGCAGGAGAGCCTACCAAGGCCAGGGACACAGGGTGGTCACCGGGTTCTTCAGTGGAGAGGATGTGTCACATTGTCTGCTCCCCAAGTCCACAGCACGTTGACAGTCATCAAATCTGGTGTGGATGGGTGGGCCCTGGGCAACACTGACAGTCCAAGTTCCTGGCTGGAAGGGGCCTTAAACTCCACCTAACCCAACTTCCCACGGATGCCAGCAAGCGTTGGTCACGAGTGACTGCAACTCTACTCAAATGACTTAAGCAGAAAAAGAAGTTATTGACCCGGGTAGCTGGGAAGTCCAAGGGTGTGGCCAGGTGCTGGAGTGGAAATTACGTAACCGGGTTTCTCTCTCTCTCTAGCTTTCGACTGTGCCTTGCCATGTGTGCTGGTGTCCCTCTCAGACAAGCTCTCTCCATGAGCTGGGAAGGCTGGTGTCTGGCAGCTCTGAGCATTATCATTAAAATTTTCAGTACAAAAGGAAGAGAGACAGTCTTCCTCTCGGCTGCCAAACATCAAACCTCAGAGAAGACTAATTGTCCTGCTGCACCCATCACTATGGGGCATCCTGTCCTGAAAGTACCCACTGTTGACACCATTATCCAGCCCAGCGTCACCCACTTCCCAGGTCTCTTTCTCTCTCTTTCCC
>NW_006796716.1:1861787-1879230 GCF_000442215.2 Lipotes vexillifer | reverse complement strand
TTTCCCTTTCTCTTTGTATTTCACTCAGGCTTGAGTCACAAGACTACGTCTCGGAGGGGGGGAAAGGGAAGGATCAGCCCCTCCACACCAGATGAAATGGGTTTTCCATGGGAAAAAGTGTTAGCTACTGAAAGAAAGGGAGGGCTGATGGCCATGGACATCCTTTCCACCTGCTGGGTGGTCACCTGGCCTCCCCTTGTGTTTCTGAGATGGAGACGCCCCCGCCAAAGGCCTCTAGGAAGGTCAGTGTGGATCCTGGGAAGGGGGAATGGGGAAAATGGAGGGCTTACCCTGGAGAGATGGAGAGATGAGGGACAGGCTTTGGCTGGCTGGCTGTAGCGTGTCTGGGATCTGGCCCTGGGACAGGGGAAGGGGCAGAAGCAGGCCCTAAACTGAAGCCCCAGGGGTCTAGCCGTGGGGTTTGGAGATGCTGCTCCTAAGACACTGGCTTATGGGGCAGGTAGAACAGACACTCCCCATGTCCAACTGAAAAGGAGGGGCTGGGCAGAGCTGGCAGGAGCTGCCAGCTGCAGGGCCTGTCCCAGGAGTCAGACAGGGGGACCTAGCTGGCATCCAAGGGCAGGACAGGCTCAATGGTGGCCCTGGAACTCTAACCCTGCTGGTCGACATAATAGACTTGGTCAGCACCTGGGGCACTGTGGTGGGAGTCAGCCCCCAGATGCAGGGAGGCAAAGAGCATGCCCTTCCTACAGGGACAGAAAGTTGATTAGTGGTTGCCTGGGGCTGGTGGGGGGCTGGAAGGGAGGCAGGGGGTGAGAGCTAAAGGATACGGGGTTTCTTTTAGAGGTGATGAAAGTGTTCTAAAATGCACTACACTGATGGTTAGTTACACATATCTGTCGTATACTAAAACCCACTGAATGGGTGAGTTGTCTGGTGTGTGAATTATATCTTAATAGAGCCCTTTGGCTGTTGTTTTTAAAAGAGTGATATTTGGGACAGGTCACAGAACAGGAGTGCCTGGCAGGGAGACTGAGGCATAAGGCTCTCCTGTGGGCTGGCTGGGTCCCCACAGAGGGGTAGTGGCAGCTATGGCTCAGATGGCCCCTGGTGTGTCCCCAGGCGGGCGGGAACCTGGTGGAACCAACTTCAGATGCCACCTTCTGTTGGGACTATGGGGAGCACTCACCTGTCTGAGCCCCCAGTTCCATCACCTACTTCTCTGTAACAGCTCCTAAGTGGGGAGCCCACTCTCCTCTGTACCCCCTCCACTCTGTAGTCAGGGCATCTTTGCAAATGCACACGTACTCGTGTCATCCCATGAGTGACAAGCATATCTGACCTTCCTGCACATCCGGCCCCTGCTAACCAGTAACACCGACCTCCTTCCATCCTTTGAACCCGACCTGCCCTCAGGGCCTTTGCATTTCCTGTTCTTAGGGACCAAAACTCCCTTCTCCTCTTTTGGCCTAGGAAACACGAGTAGCTCCCACTTCCTCTCCTATGGACCACCTCTCCCTGGGAGCAAGTATACATTCCTGTCCGTTTGTAATGTAAGCTCTCTGGGTCTGTGTGTGCTCACCCTACCCAGAACACCCAGAATAAAAATGTGTTCAATGAACGAAAGAATGTTCTCTCTGGCCTGGGAAGGCTGGAGCCTGCGGACGGAATCTCCAGGACTCCAGGGTAGACAGCTGGGTGTGAGCGCATGGGGCCAGCAGGTGAATCCCGTTCGGCAGAGTCGTAGCCCAGTGAGTTCTGGGCCTTGAGGTCACGCGTCTCTCTGTGGCCAGCACCCTGAAGGTCAGAATGTCCAGCTGCTGCACATTTGCAGACTTGGGGCAGGGCAGTCCCGAGACTGGCAGGGATGAGTTGAAGCTGGAGTCTCTGAGGGTAAGGAGATGCTTTGGCCTGGAAAATCACATCACGAGCTCGAGGCTGGCCTCAGGACAAGGCAGGGAAATTGCTAAGGGGCTGGTGTTCCAAGAGGCGGCCTGTGCAAGAGGAGAGATTGATTCTTGGAAAGTGGAAACCCCCATGGGGACTGCAGTGGGTCTTTGAGCTGCTGACGAGCACCATTCTGGCTTCAGGACCATCCAGAGTGGTGAAAACAGAGTGGCTGGAGATTCTAGCCACTTCACAGTGTGGACAGAACGGTGAGGTCCAGAGGACCGGGGCCATCCTCTGAGGCTGGGGCAAGCTGGAGCGTGGGCCCAGGTACCCTGGCTCTTGGCCTGGCCTCCTTCCTGTCAGGCTGCCGCTGCCACTGCTTCTTCCAAATGGGAAAATCCACGTGGCATTTCTCCTTGAATCTGGAAGGGATACTATAGTGAGTGTGTGGATGCTCACAGATCCTCTCGTGTAAAGTAGACTTCCCTTCTTAAGCATCCTTGGGTGGGGTGGTTCTCAAAAGCATCTCCACTCTCTGCGTCCCTGTAGGCTACCTTCGCCCATTCACTTTATTGGTTTTTGAGACTTTTTATTTAGAAACAATTTATAACTTACAGAAAAGCTAAAAGAATATTATAAGGAACTCCCTTGCAATTGTTTTATCCTGGAGTCATCGCTTGTTTACATTTTGCCCCATTTGCTTTATCATTTAATCTCCATCCACACAGACATAAACACACAGAGACAGATACACAGACACAGACACGTAGACACACACATTAAAAGCTGTTAGTTTGGGAATTCCTTGGCAGTCCAGTGGTTAGGGCTCCAAAGCACTGCAGGGGGCACGGGTTTGATCCCTGGTCAGGGAACTAAGATCACGCATGCTGAGAGGCAAGGCCCCAAACCTCCCAAAACTGTGAGTTCATACTGATACACCCAATTCCTACCCAACAACCTAGTATACTTCTAGACTTCTCCTTTTCATGTATGTGTGCTTCCCTCCAACAATGAGAAAAGTAGCTCCCATTTTGTATTTATTTGCTCAAGGCTAGAATACAAGAAAACTGTTTCAGAGTTGGTAACCCATACCACCATAACAGGAAAACCTATTAACTGGTGTTCAATATTTCCTTTTTTTAAAAAATGAACTTATTTATTTTTATTTATTTATTTTTGGCTGCATTGGGTCTTCGTTGCTGTGCACAGGCTTTCTCTAGTTGCGGCGAGTGGGGGCTACTCTTCGTTGTGGTGGACAGGCTTCTCATCACGGTGGCTTCTCTTGTTGCGGAGCACGGGCTCTAGGCGTGCAGGCTTCAGTAGTTTTGGCACGTGGGCTTCAGTAGTTATGGTGCGCGGGCTCCGTAGTTGTGGCTCGCAGGCTCTAGAGCGCAGGCTCAGTAGTTGTGGCGCACGGGCTTAGTTGCTCCACGGCATGTGGGATCTTCCTGGACCAGGGCTCGAACCCGTGTCCCCTGCATTGGCAGGCAGATTCTTTTTTTTTTTTTTTTTTTTTGTAGTTTTCTCTTTTATGATGATAACCAGATCAAAATTTTTCTTAAAGATTATAGGAATCTTCAGCATGTCTGAAGCAGTGTAAATAGTAAATGCTTTGTGGGTGTTGATTAAGTTATAATTAGTGCAGGGAAGAGACCAACTGAGGGACGTGATTGAAGGCTTGAGTGGGTGGAGGGGTCACTGCCCACCCAGGGCTCCTGGGATCAGGTGGCAGGTGGATTCTTAACCACTGCGCCACCAGGGAAGTCCCTGGTGTTCAATATTTCTTTACATTTCCTTAAGATAAAATTTGATATAGAAAATGCACAAATCTTAAGTGTGTGATTTGATGAGTTTTAACAAATATATACATTTATATTACCCACAGCCCAATTGTCTTGGTAAGTCATACCATAGCCTGGATGGCTTAAACATTAGACATTTATTTCTCATGGTCTGGAGGCTAGAAGCCTAAGATGAGGGTGCCAGTGGATTCAGTTCTTGAGGAGGACTATTTTCCTGGTATGCAGATGGCCATCTTCTAGCTGTGTCCTCATGAGGCAGATAGAGAGAGAGAGAGCGCTGGCCTTCTTCTTCTTCTTATAAGGTTGCTAATTCCATTATGGGGGCCCCACCATCGTGACCTCATCTAAACCTAATTACGTCCCCAAAGCCCCATCTCTAAATGCCATCACCTTGGGGGTTAGGGCTTCAACATAGGAACTTCAGAGGGACACAAACATTCAGTACATAACATCAGTCAAGGTAGAGAACATTTTCATCGTTTCAGAATGTCCTCTAGGATAACTAGGAGGAGAATGGCTGTGATTTTATTTTATTTTATTTTAATAAATTTATTTATTTATTTAGTTTTGGCTGCATTGGGTCTTCCTTTCTGCAGGTGGGCTTTCCTCTAGTTGTGGCGAGTGGGGGCTACTCTTCGTTGCGGTGCGTGGGCCTCTCATTGCGGTGGCCTCTCTTGTTGTGGAGCACGGGCTCTAGGCATGCGGACTTCAGTAGTTGTGGCATGTGGGCTCAGTAGTTGTGGCTCGTGAGCCCTAGAGCGCAGGCTCAGTAGTTGTGGCGCACGGGCTTAGCTGCCCCGTGGCATGTGGGATCTTCCCGGACCAGGGCTCGAACCCATGACCTCTGCATTGGCAGGTGGATTCTTAACTACTGTGCCATCAGGGAAGCCCCCATTGTGATTTTAACTTGCATTTTCCTGCAGACAATTATGTTGAACTTGTTATCATTTATAAAACTTCATTTGAGAAGTGTCTAATGTTTAGGTGTTTTGCCTGTTTCTTAAATTGGGTTTTAATTTTTTTATTATTGATTTATAGGAGTTATTTATATATTCTGATACAAGTCGTTTGTATTAGAGTATTAGGTTGTTGATTTGAGATCTTTCTTCCTTTTTATTTTAGGTATTTATAGCTATAAATTTCCCTCATTTATAGCACTACTTTTGCTCCATCCCAAAAGTTTTGGTATGTTGTGGTTTCGTTTTCCTTAATCTCAAAATATTTTCTAGTTCTCCTTGTGATTTCTTCTTTTGTGACCTACTTTGAGTGTGTTATTGAATTTCCATATATTTGTGAATTTTCCAAATTTCATTACGTTATTAATTTCTAATTTCATCACATTATGGTCAGAAAGTATACTTGCATTATTTCAGTCTATGACAATTTATTGAAACTTCTTTTATGGCTTAACATATTAATTATCCTGGAGAATGTTCTATGTACACTTGAGAAGAATCTGTATCTTGCTGTTGTTAGGTAGATGTTCTATAGATGTTTGTTAGATCTAATTGGTGTATATTCTGTTTAGTGTTCTCTTCATTAAAAGTGGGATATTGAAATATTGAAATCTAGATATGGGAATTCCCTGGTGGTCCAGTGGTTAGGACTCGGCGCTTTCACTGCTGGGGCCTGGGTTTGATCCCTGGTCGGGGAACTAAGATCCCGCAAGCTGTGTGGCAAAAAATGAAAAAAAAAAAAAGAAAAAGAAATATCAGGACTTCCCTGGTGGCCCAGTGGTTAAGAATCCACCTGCCAACACAGGGAACACGGGTTCAAGCCCTGGTCCAGGAAGATCCCACATGCCGTGGAGCAACTAAGCCCAGACGCCACAACTACTGAGCCCGTGAGCCACAACTACTGAAGCCCACATGCCTAGAGCCTGTGCTCCACGGCCACAACAAGAGAAGCCACCACAATGATAAGCCCGTGCACCGCAATGAAGAGTAGCCCCCGCTCACGGCAACTAGAGAAAGCCGGCGCGCAGCAGCGAAGATGCAACACAGCCAAAAATAAATAAATTAAAAAAAAAAGTTACATACTATAGGATTTCAAAAAAAAAGAAATATCTAAATATTATAGTTGGATTGCTTCTTTTTCCCTTCAATTCTTTCAGTTTTTGCTTTGCATTCTGTGGGGCTCTGTTTTCAGGTCATATATGCTTACAATTGTTATATCTTCCTGATGGATTGACCCTTTTATCACTTTGTAATGTCCTTCTTTGTCTTTAGCAACATTTTTTTTTTTCTTAAAGTCTGTTTTGTCTGAAATTAGTGTAGACACTCCATCTCTCTTTTGGTTACTGTTTACATGGAATATCTCAATCTCTTTATTTTTAAATCCATTCTGCCAATCTTATGTCTCTTAATAGGGGAGTTTAATCCATTTAGTTTAATGTATATACTGATAAGGAGGGACTTGCTTCTGCCATTTTGCTATTTGTTAGATCATGATCATATGATTTTAGTTCTGAGTAATTTGTAGATGCTCTTTATCAGGCTGAAGAAGTTCCCTTCTATTCCTACTTTAATGAGAGTTTTTATCCAGGATGTATAAGCTGAATCTTGTCAAATACATACATTGATATGATCATATCATGTGATACTACTGGGATTTTTACGGAGGCTTCAGTATTTAGGCATGATCAATTATTAACTCCATTTCTAGGCCCTCTCCCCTCTCTGGAGAATGTGAGGGGGGGAAGGTGGGGCTGAAAATTTCAAATTTCTAATTATGGCTTGGTCTTTCTCATGATCAGCCCCCATCCAGGAGCCCAACAAGAGTGATGTCATTAGAACAAAAGACACTGGTATGACCCAGGAAATCCCAAGGTTTTCAGGAGCCCTGTGTCAGGAACCAGGGCCAAAGACCAAATACTTTTTAAAAGACACTTCTACTGCTCTTATCACTTAAGAAATTACAAGGGTTTTAGGAGCTCCATGCCAGGTACTGAAGGCAGAGACCAATATAACTAACTAACTAACTAACTAAATATATATATATTCCCCCATTATCTCATATATATATATATTTTTCATTCTTTTACTATACTGGTTTATGTAGGCATCATAGTTATGTCTTACTTTTTAATCCAATCTGACAGCCTTTTAACTTTTTAACTGGGGCATTTTGACCAGCAGTTGAAGAACGTTTTCTGTAAAGGACAATTAATAAATAACTTAGGGGGCTTCCTTGGTGGCGCAGTGGTTGAGAGTCCGCCTGCCGATGCAGGGGACGCGGGATCGTGCCCCGGTCCGGGAAGATCCCACATGCCGCGGAGCGGCTGGGCCCGTGAGCCATGGACGCTGAGTCTGTGCGTCCGGAGCCCGTGCTCCGCAACGGAAGAGACCCGTGTACCGCTAAAAATAAATAAATAAATAAATAAATAAATAAATAAATAACTTAGGGTTTGTGGGCCACATACGGTCTTTGCTACATACTCCTTCGCTTCCTTTTTAACAATACTTTATAAATGGACAAACCATTCTTAGCTTGAGGCCCATGTAAGAACATGCTGCAGACAGGGCTTGGCCTGCAAGCCATAGTTTTTGCCACCTGTCCTATAAACCGTTTATATTTCATATCATTATTGATATGGTGGGACTTAAATCTGCCATCCTGATATCTGTTTTCTATTTGACCCATCTTTTCTTTGCTCTCTGTTCCCTCTTTTTTGGGCTTCTTTTGAATTAATTGAATATTTTTTTATGATTGTATTTGATTTTATTTGTTTATTAGGTATAAATCTTAGCTTTTTATTATTTAGTGATTGTTTTATGACATCGTGTACATCTTTAACTTATTAGTCTACCCTCAAGTAACATTATACACTTAAAATATAGTATAAAAACATTACAACATTGTACTTGCATTTTTCCCCTTCCCCTTGTGCTTTTGCTGTCATATATTTTGCTTCTAACATGTTATGATGCCACAATACACTGTTATTTTTGCTTTAAGTAGTCAATTCCCTTTTGAAAATATTTTTTAAAATAAGAAAAAGACTTTTTTATGTTTATCCACACACCATTTCTGATGCTCTCAGTTCCTTTATATCCATCCATATTTTCATCTGGTATCATTTTTCTCCTGTCTGAAAGACTTCGTTTAACATTTTTTTGAAGTGAAGATCTGAGGATGATTAATTCTTTCAGTTTTGTATGTCTGAAGAAATCTTTAGGCTCTGGTTCTGGGTAAAATGGAGTAAGTGCACTCCACCCTGTCTCTCCTACTGAATACAGCTGTAAAATCTGGACAGAATACATGGAACAGCTATCTGAGGACTCTGAAAAGTCCATATTAGTAGGAACATTGGAAAAAAAAAGGCAAGTTGGAGCACCACTGAATCAGTGGTGAGTCTACCCATATTTTTCCTATAGTATCCTCCAGCCTGAGCACAATATAGCCTGAAACCAAGAACTGGTGTTGGCATGAACAGTGAGAAGTCCAGGAGACACCTTCTAGTTCCCGCTGGAGGAGCAGGAAAGGGACCTCCTAATGCTCAGAGAGAGGAGAGAATTTTTCTTTTTTTCCTCCAATCTCTCATGCCACTGCCCCAAGCAACTCTATGGTAGTGATGTGAGACATCCCAATGGAGCCCACAGGATCAATTCCTCAATAACAACAAACTTCTGAAATGATTAAATAGTTAACCCCAATAGTTCCATGTTTATTGAAGAAACTGAATTCACAGCTAGAATTGACCAGTGAACCTGACTGGGTGGGTCTGGTGCTGTCTATTTTGGAAGGTTATTAATTATTGACTCAATTTCTGTAATAGATATAGGCCTATTCAAATTGTCTATTTCTTCTTGTGTGAGTTTTGCAGATTGTGTCTTTCACAGAATTGATCCATTTCATCTAGGTTATCAAATCTGTGGGCGTAGAGTTGTTCATAATATTTCTTTGTTATCCTTTTAATGTCCAGGGGAGCTTTAGGGCTGCCTCCTATTTAATTTCTGATATTAGTAATCTGAGTCCTCTTTCTCTTCTTTTCTGAGCCTAGTTAGAAGCTTATGAATTTTATTGATCTTTTCAAAGAACCAGTTTTTGGTTTCATTGATTTTCTGTTTTCAAGTCCATTGATTTCTACTCATTTTTATTATATCTTTTCTTCTTACTTTGGGTTTAAATTGCTCTTTTTTCCTAGTTTCCTAAGGTGGAAGCTTAGTTGATTGACTTTTGATCTTTTTTTTTTTAAGTTGTGTTTTAATTTTCATTTCAGTCAAAGTATTTAAAAATTTCTCTTGATATTTCTTCTTTGATCTATGTGTTATTTAGAAGTGTATTGTTTAATCTCCAAGTATTTCAGGATTTTCCAGCTATCTTTCTATTATTGATTTCCAGTTTCATTCCATTGTGGCTTGATAGCAGACATTGTACACTCTCTATTAAGTTCATTAATGTGTGTTTTATGCCCCCAAGTGTAGCCTATCTTGGTCAACGATCCATGTGAACTTGAGAAGAATGTGTATTCTGCCATTGTTGGATGACGTAGTCTATAGATGTTGCTTATATCCAGTTGATTGATGATGTTGCTGAGTTCCACTATGTCCTTACTGATTTCCTGCCTGCTGAATCTGTCCATTTCTGATAGAGGGGTATTGAAATCTCCAAATATGGTAGTGGATTCATCTATTTCTCCTTGCAGTTCTGTCAGTTTTTCCCTCACATATTTTGATACTCCGTTGTTAGCCATGTACACATTAAGGATTGTTATGTCTTCTTGGAGAATTTACCCTTTCATCATTTCTGCCTTTTGTGGCTTTAATTGAGCCTTTTTATTATTCCATATTCTCTCCTTTCTTAGCATATCAGTTAACACTTCTTTTTTTAGTGGTTGCCCTAGAATTTGCAATATATATTTACAACCAATCCAAGTTCACTTTCAAATAATACTATGCCGCTTCACAGGTAGTGCAAGTACCTTAACAAAATAATCCTAATTCCTCCCTCCTGTCCCCTGTATTGTTGTCACCCTTCATTTCACTTAAACATAAGTATACACATATATGTGTGTGTATATATATATATATATATATATATATATATATAATTGAATACATTGTTGGTGTTATTAGTTTAAACAAGCTATTATCTTAGATCAATTAAGAATAAGAAAAATAAGTTTTTATATAACCTTCACTTATTCTTTCTCCAATGCACTTCTTTTCTTTATGTAGAAGTGGGTTTCTGATCTTTATCATTTTCCTTCTCTCTAAGCAATTTTTAAAAACATTTTTTGCAAGGCAGGTCTACTGGAAACAAATTCTCTCAATTTTTGTTTGAGAAAGGCTTTATTTCTCATTCACTTTTGAAGGATAATTTCCACCCAGAATCCTAGATTGCTGGGTTTTTTTTCTCTTAATACTTTTAAGTATTTCACTCCACTCTCTTCCTGTTTGCATAGTTTCTGAGAAGTTGGATGTAATTCTCATCTTTTTTTCTTCTGTAGGTAAGGTGTCTTTCTCCCCTGGCTTCTTTCAGGAATTTTTCTTTATCTTTGACTTTCTGTAGTTTGAATATAATATGGCTGGGTGTAGTTTTCAGCATTCATCCTGACTGATGTCCTCTAAGCTTCCTGGATCTGTGTTTGGTGTCTGACATTAATTGGGGAACTTATCAGTCATTATTGTTTCAGAAATTCTCTCTGTTCCTGTCTCTCTTTCTTCTCCTTCCGGTATTCCCATTATGCATATGTTAACACCTTTTGTAGCTGTCTCACAGTTCTGTTCTACTCTGGGTTTTTTTTCCCAGTCTTTTTTCTCTTTGCTTTTCAGTTTTGGAGATTTCTACTGAGACATCCGCAAGCTCAAAGATTCTTTCCTCAGCTGTGTCCTGTCTACTAATACCCCTATCAAAGGCATTCTTCATTTCTGTTTCAGTGCTTTTGATGTCTAGCATTTCTCTTTGGTTCTTTCTTAGAATTTCCATCTCTGCTTACACTGCCCATCTATTCTTGCATGCTGTCTATTTTATCCATTAGAGCCCTTAGCAGAATGATCATAGTTGCTTTCAATTCCTGTTTTGATAATTCCAGCATCCCTGTCATATCTGAGTCTGGTTCTCATGCTTGCTCTGTCTCTTCAGACTATTATTATTATTATTATTATTTTTTTTGCCTTTTAGTATGCCTTGTAGTTTTTTTCCTGATAGCTGGACATGATGTACTGGGTGAAAGGAATGACTGTAAATAGCCCTTTAGGGATGTAGTGGGAGGAGGGGGTTGGAGGAGCATCCCATAGTCCTATGGTTAGATCTCAGTCTTTTAGTGAACCTATGCTTCTGGACTGTGAACTTCACAAGTGCTTATCAGTTGTTTTTCCCCACTTGGGTGCCACAGGATGGCTAGAGTGGGCTGGAGTTGGGTATTTCCCCTTCCCCAAGACGGGCTCTGATAAAACCTCCGCAAGTAAGGCTCTGGTTAGGTAATTTCTCCTGAGTGCAGGCTTTGTTAAGAAGAACAGAATGCTCTGGCATATTTCATAATGGTTTGTTTTCTTCTCCCCCTGCCAGAAGCACTAGGGGGGTTTTCTCAGATATTCACTATGAGAACCTGGTAGAGCTTCAGGAGGTAAAACACACAAGTGTGGGGTGTCACCCTGTGACTGAATCCCTCTGGAGTTTTTATCAATCAGACTTGTCCACACTGAGCATCCAGCAATTTGTCATTGTAGCTGAGGTTTCCCCACCCCAGTATTGGTCTCTGCTCTGGTAACTTGTGATTCTCTGCATTCATCTGCTAGTCTCTGCAGTTTGGGGAGTGGGGGTGGGCAGCAACTTTCCCTGTGACCTCACTTCTCGGATGGATCTGAAGTTGTGGATACTTTAGTTCCTTCGGTCTTTTTCTTACTGTTAGGACAGAGCGATGGCTTCCAAACTTCTTACATGCTGGATGGGAAACTTTCCCTTCTATTTTTAGTTTGCTGAAAAGTGGTTTTATCATGAATGGATGTTGAATTTTATCAAATGCTTTTTTCTGCCACTATTGAGAAGACTATGTCGTTTTTAACCTTTATTCATTAATATGTTGTATTACACTGATTTTTTGTGTGTGTGTAAACATTGCATTTCTGGGATAAATTCAAGTTGGGTTGATGCTTTATGTGTTTCTTGGTCGATTTGCTAATCTTGCTAATAGATTTTTGCATCTTTATTCGTGAGAGCTATTTGTCCATAGCAGGGAATCACTAAACTTTTTCTGTGAAGAGTCAGGTAGTAAATATTTGCGGCTTTGCAGACCACGTAATCTGCATCACAGCTCCTCAGCTCTGCCACTGTAGCATGAAAGCAGCAATAGACAATACACAAATGAATGGCCATGGCTGTGTTTTCATATAACATTATTTATGTAAACAGATTGCAGGCTGGTTTTGGCCTCTAGGCCATGGTTTGCTGATCCCTCGTCTACATTTGTTAGGGTTTTTTTTTCCTTGTAATGTTTTTGTCTGGTTTTGGTATCAGAGTAACATTGCCTCATAAAATTAGTTGGGAAGTATTCTCTCTATGTTCTGTAAAAGATTTTTGGAGATTGGTATTACCTCATTCTTAATTGCTTGCTAGAATTTACTAGTGAAGCCATCTGGGCCTGGAATTTTTCCTTGTTGGAAAGTTTTAACTATAAAACATAAATTTTGGCAGATATAATAGACTCATTCAGATTTTTCTATTTTTTCTTTTTTATATCACATACCATAAAATTCACTTTTTTTTTTTAAAGGAAACAATTCAATTGTTTTTAGTATATTCACGAAGTTGTGCAACCATCTTCTAATCTCATAAACATTTTCATCTCCCCCCAAAAACTCCATATCCGTTAGCAGGCACTAATTCCCCCTTCCTCCCAGCCCCTGGCAACCACTTTCTGTCTCTATGGATTTGCTTATTTACAAATTAACATTTGCTTATTTACAAATTACGTTTCACATAAATGAAATCGTATAACATGTGACCTTTTGTGACTAGCTTCTTTCACTTAGCAAAATGTTTTCAAAGTTCATCCATGTTGTAGCATTTATAAGTCTTCATTCATTTTTATAGTTGAATATTATTCCATTGTATGGGTATACCACGTTATGTTTATCCATTCGTCAGTGATGGGTATGACGGTTGATTCGACTTTGGGGCTACTATGGATAATGTTGCTATAAACATTTATGTACATGTTTTTATGTGAACATATGCTTTCAATTCTCTTGAGTATATACGTAAGAGTAGAATTTCTCCTTTGGCAACTTCTTTGTTTAACTTTTTGAGATACTGCCAAACTGTTTTCCAAAGTGGCTGCACCATTTTATTTTTCTGTCAGCGATGTATGAAGCTTCTAATTTCTCCACATTCTTGTCAATATTTTTTATTGTCTTTCTTTTTACTATAGCCATATGGTGGTTTTGATACATCACAGTGTGGTTTTTTTTTTTTTTTTAACATCTTTATTGGAGTATAATTGCTTTACAATGGTATGTTAGTTTCAGCTTCACAACAAAATGAATCAGTTATATATATACATATGTTCCCATATCTCTTCCCGCTTGCGTCTCCCTCCCTCCCACCCTCCCCACAGTGTGGTTTTGATTTTCATTTTCTTAGTGACTAATGATGTTGAACTTTTTTCTCATGTGCTTATTGGCCATTTGCATGTATATCTTCTCTTGGGAAATGTTTATTAAAACGCTTTTCACATTTAAAGAATGAGTTACTTATCTTTTTATTGTTGTTATAAGAGTTCTTTATATATTCTGGAAACTAGTCCCTTATCAGATAAATGATTTGCAAATATTTTCCTCCATTCTGTGGGTTGTTTTTTCACTTTCTTTTTTTTTTTTTTTTTTTTTTTTTTCTTGCGTTATGCGGGCCTCTCACTGTCGTGGCCTCTCCCATTTGCGGAGCACAGGCTCCGGACGCGCAGGCCCAGCGGCCATGGCTCACGGGCCCAGCCGCTCCGCGGCATGTGGGATCTTCCCGAAACGGGGCACGAACCCGCGTCTCCTGCATCGGCAGGCGGACTCTCAAGCACTGCGCCACCAGGGAAGCCCTGTTTTTTCACTTTCTTGATGGTGCTTTGAAATATAAATGCTTGCTCTAATTACAATGGCCAGGACATACAAGCGACCTAAGTGTCCATCGACAGATGAATGGATAAAGAAGATGTGGCACATATATACAGTGGAATATTACTCAGCCACAAAAAGAAGCAAAACTGAGTTATTTGTAGGGAGGTGGATGGATCTAGAGTCTGTCATACAGAGTGAAGTAAGTCAGAGAGAGAAAAACAAATACCGTATGCTAACACATATATATTGAATCTAAAAAAAAAAAATGGTTCTGAAGAACCTAGGGGCAGGACAGGAATAAAGATGCAGACATAGAGAATGGACTTGAGGACATGAGGAGAGGGAAGGGTAAGATGGGACCAAGTGAGAGAGTGGCATGGACTTATATATACTACCAAATGTAAAATAGCTAGCTAGTGGGAAGCAGCCGCATAGCACAGAGAGATCAGCTCCGTGCTTTGTGACCACCTAGAGGGGTGGGATAGGGAGGGTGGGAGGGAGGGAGACGCAAGAGGGAAGAGATATGGGAACATATGTATATGTATAACTGATTCACTTTGTTATAAAGCAGAAACTAACACACCATTGTAAAGCAATTATACTCCAATAAAGATGTTAAAAATATATATATGACCAGTTTTGATAATTGTTTAAAAACAAAGAAAAAAGAAATACAAATGCTTAAAATTTTGATGAAATCCGATTTACTTATTTTTTTCTCTTGTTGCTTGTGCTTTTCACATCTTATCTAAGAAACCATTGCTTTGTCCAAGGTCACAAAGATTTGCTATATTTTCTTCTAAGAGTTTCATAGCTTTAGCTGTTACATTTAGGTCTTTGATCCTTTGAGTTAATTTTTGCATATGGTGAGAGGAATTGTTTTACTACTTTCACTTTAGAATTGTTCATTTCTAATGTATGTAAATTCAATTGATTTTTGTATATTTCTCTTGTATTCTGCAACCTTACTGAATTTATTAGTTCTAATAGGTGTGTGTGTGTGTGTGTGTGTGTGCGTGCGTGCGTGTGCGTGTATGTATTCCTTAGGATTTTCTGTGAACAAGATCCTGTCATATACACATAGAGATAGTTATACCTCATCCTTTCCAACCTGGGTGCTTTTATTTCTCTTTCTTGCCTAAATGCCCTGATTTCTTTGTCTTATTCTTGGTCTTAGCAGGAAGGCTTTCAGTTTTTACCATTATGTATGATGTTAGCAGCGGGCTTTTCATAAATGCCTCATACCACATTGAGAAAGCCGTGTTCTCTTGTAGCTCACCGAACTTCCTTAAAATGATGATTTTGAATTATTTGTCAGGCAATTTGTAAATCTTCATATTTGAGGGGGTCAGTTGCTGAAAAATTACTGTGTTCGTTTGGTGGTGTCATGTTTCCTTCATTTTTTTGTGTTCCTTGAAGTCTTGCATTGTTGTCTTCACATTTGAAAAAGGAGTCATTTTCTCCAGTCTTTACTGACTGGCTTTGGGAGAGAAATACTGTCACCAGTCAGCCCAGCTAAGAATTCTGAGGCTCAGACCTTTCCTATGGATGTGCCCACTCCACACCTCTTGTTCCGTCTTGGAGGGAAATTCTTAAGATTCTATGCCTTCTATGGATTCTATAAAGCCAGGCTGGAAGCTGAGAGTCTCCTGTTTGTTTTTTCCTAGGGTCGTGCCCTGAAAATGCTCATGTTTGGGTGCCTTCTCTCAGAAGTCCCAGAGTCAGGCCAGCTTTCTACACGTGCTTGTAAGTGGTCTGCAAAGATTCATACTCACTGCCCATGGGGGCGTGTGCAGGGAGCTGACCACAGGAGGTGGGTGACGTGTGCAGAGCATTGGGGGTACGCTTGGACTAGCTGGGGGGTCTGCAGGTGAGGCATCCCAAGGGGCTCGTGAGTGGGCTTCCTGATGGAGTCCACGAAGTGGTTTGTAGGATCTGCAGCCCTTTAATGAGTTTCGAGCCCTGGTTTTTGTGCTCCTAGCCTCTCTCAACCCCTCAGCTGTGCTGCTCACCCCAGGATTCTGGGTGGGTGAGAAAGAAGTGGGCCTCTTGGGCACCATCTGCCCTGGCTGGGTAGCCAGGTGCTGATTCACTACACTCTCACTTTTCCCTGTGGGAGAAATTTCAGGCCAAGGGAGTCTCTCTTGGCATTGAGCTATCCCACCTTGAGAGAGAGGTGACAGAGGTAAAGTGAAACTGTTCATTACCAACTTCAATGCATCTGTTTTTTTGTTTTGGGGTTTTTTTTTTTTTTTGCTCCAACAGTGGTGGACCTTCTCTGCTGGACTCCTGGACTCCCATGAAGGTACTGTCATCCATCAGTGGTTGTCAGAATTGATGTTCTGTGGGGGAATGATGATAGAAAACTCCTATTCTGCCGTCTTGCTGATGTCAGTCCTCCAGTATCAATTATTCTTTAAACGTTTAGCAAAATTCACCAGTAAAGCCATCTGGTCTTGGGCTTTTCTTTGTGAGAGGTTGATGATGATGATGATGATGAATTCAAACAAAGGCTCTCAGCCCAGCATCCTGTAAGGAACTGAATTCTATCAATAACCACATAAGTTGGAAGCAGTCTCTTCACCAGCTGAGCCTCAGATGAGACACCTTAATTACACCTTTGTAAGATTCTAAAGCAGAGAACCCGGTTAATCTGTGCCTGGACTCCTGACCCACAAAAGCCATGAGAAAGTTAATGTATGCTCTTTAAAGCCACTATGTTTGTGGTAATATTGTTATACAGCAATAGATAACAAATACTTTAATGATTTGGACTTTTCAAATAAACTGCTTTTGGTATCAGCAATTTTCTTTATTGTTTGTCCACTTTCTATTTCACTGATTTATGCTCTTATCTTTATTCTATCTCAGGTTTAATTGCTCTTTCATTTCCTGGCTTTTTAAGGTAGACCCTTTACTCATTGATTATCGACTTTTCATCTTGTGTATAGCCATTAAAGCTATGAATTTCCCACTAAGCACTGCTTTTAGAGCTGCAGCCCACACATGTTCATATATTGTGTTTTCATTTCCATTCAGTACAAAATACTTTCTAATTTCGCATGTGGTTTTTTCTTTGACCTATGGGTTCTTTAGAAGTATGTTAATTTCCTAATATCTAAGAAAATTTCTAGATTATAGAATTCACCTTATTTCCCTTCTCTTAGGTATCACTTTTCAGTACTGCCTCTTGTCCGTGTGAGACAACTGCTGTGTCATCTTTTATTTGTTTTTCTACTTGTTAAGGTGGGAGGGCAAATCCAGTCCCTCTTACTCCATGTGACTAGATGCAGGGTGATATGTTTGGGTTTAACTCTACCATCTTGCTATTTGTTTTCTTTCTTTTTTAATATATTAAAATTTTTTTTTAATTTTTGGCTGCGTTGGGTCTTCGTTGCTGCACACGGGCTTTCTCTAGTTGTGGCGAGTGGGGGCTACTCTTTGTTGAGGTGTGCGGGCTCCTCACTGCGGTGGCTTCTCTTGTTGTGGAGCGTGGGCTCTAGGCATGCGGGCTTCAGTAGTTGCGGCATGCAGGCTCAGTAGTTGTGGCTCACAGGCTCTAGAGCATGGGTTCAGTAGTTGTGGTGCATGGCCTTAGTTGCTCCACAGCATGTGGGATCTTCCCAGACCAGGGCTCGAACCCATGTCCTCAGCATTGGCAGGTGGATTCTTAACCACTGCGCCACCAGGGAAGTCCCGCTATTTGTTTTCTATTTGTTCCCACAGCTTTGTTCATTTTTG
>NW_006796716.1:1853448-1861777 GCF_000442215.2 Lipotes vexillifer | reverse complement strand
TTCCCTTCATTCCTTTGGACTGAGGTTTTTCCTTTTGGTTTTTGCCTTCCATTTTGATCACTTTTGCCTATTAGCTAGTTGTCTCTCTCTCTCTCTCTCTCTCTCCCCCTCTGTGCGCGCGTGTGTGTGTGTGTAATTGTTCTAGAGTTTATACTTCGGATTTTTAAATTATCACAATCTACCTTTAAAGTATATTTAACACTTCATGAATAATATTAAGACCCTGTACTTCCACTTCCATCCTTTGTGCCGTTATAGTTCTTTATTTTACTTCTATGTAGGTTATAGACCCCACAGTACAGTGTTATTTTTTCTTTAAAAGTTAGTTATCTTTAAAAAATTTTTTAAATTTCTTTTCAAAGCAAACAACTTTTTCCTGAAATATAGTTGATTTACAATGTTGTATTAGTTTCAGGTATACAGAAAAGTCAATTATCTTTTAAGGAAATAAAAACGAGAGAAAATATATTTCATATTAGTCCACATATTTGCCATTTCTGATGCTCTTCATTGTCTTGTAGATCATGTTTACACATAGTATCTTTTTCCTTCAGCCTGAAAAACTTAAAAAAATTTTTTTTCACAGTGCAAAGTACACTGGCAATGAATTTTCTCACCTTTTGTTTGTCAGAAAATACCTTCATTTTTCTTTCTTTTTTTTTTAAAAAAAAAACTTCAGTGCTGAAAAATGCTTACCATAATTGGACAACACAGGGTTGCCATAAATCTTCGATTTGCAAAAAGTGCAGTATCTGCAAAGCACAGTAAAGCAAATTATGCCTGTACATGTGTGTGTACTGATGTACATGTATAAGTAATATGCATAAAATATGTATATATAATTTAAGTATTAAAAATATATGTGTTGGGCTTCCCTGGTGGCGCAGTGCTTGAGAGTCCGCCTGCCGATGCAGGAGACGCGGGTTCGTGCCCCGTTTCGGGAAGATCCCACATGCCGCGGAGCGGCTGGGCCCGTGAGCCATGGCCGCTGAGCCTGCGCGTCCGGAGCCTGTGCTCCGCAAATGGGAGAGGCCACAACAGTGAGAGGCCCGCATAACGCAAGAAAAAAAAAAAAAATAAATAAATAAAAAAAATAAATAAATAAAAATATATGTGTTAATGTTCATTGTCTGAAATTCACTATATCCAGGTGTCTTGTATTTTTATTTGCTGAAACTCTCACCCCTTGGTCTCTGTGTATGCTCTCTGCATTCTAATCTCTCCTTTTTTTTTAAATCATTAAAAAAAATGGAAGTATAGTTAATTTACAATGTTGTGTTAGTTTCAGGTGTACAGCAAAGTGATTCAGTTATATATATATGTGTGTATATATATATATTCTTTTTTAGATTCTTTGCCATTATAGGTTATTACAAGATATTGAATATAGTTCCCTGTGCTATACAGTAGGTCCTTGTTATTTATCTATTTTACATAGAGTAGTGTGTATTTGTTAATCCCAGACTCCTAATTTATCTCCCCACCTCACCCTGCTCTCCCCTTTGGTAAACATAAGTTTGTTTTCTATGTCTGTGAGTCTATTTCTGTTTTGTAAATAAGTTCATTTATACCATTTAGAAAATACCTTGTTCTTTCTCCTTTCTTTCTTTTTTTCTTTCTCCCTTTCTTTCTTTCTCTCTCTCTTCTTTCTTTCTTTCTTTCTTTCTTTCTGTCTGTCTGTCTGTCTCTCTCTTTCTTTCTCTTTCTCAGAGCCTTAACCACTGGACCACCAGGGAAGTCGCAATACCTTCACTTTTCACCTTCATTTTTGGAAGGCTATTTTCATCAAATGAAGGATTCTACGTTGAGTCTTTTGGCACTCTAAAGATGTCATTTCATCGTCCTCTAGCTCTCATTGCTTCTGACCAGAAGTCAGCAGTTACTCTTATCTTTATTTCCTCTACATAATGTGTCACTTTCCCCTCTGGCTGCTTTTAAGATTTTCTCTTTATCATTGGTTTTTAGCAAATTGATTATGATGTCCTTTGGTGTGGTTTTCTTTGCAGTTATTCTCCTTGGGATTCTCTGAGCTTCTTGGATATTTGAGTGTATGGTTTTCACCAAATTTGAAATTTGTAAAAATTTCAGCCCTTATTTCTTCACCCTCTGATACTCGAATTATATATGTGATAGATGAATTAATGTTGTTCTATAGGTCTCCAAGTCTCTGTTAAAGTTTTTTAAAATCTTTTTTTCCCCTCCAATCTGCAGTTAAACTCACCCAATGAAATTTTCATTTCGGACATTATATTTTCAGCTCTAGAAGTTACACTGGTTCTCTTTTATATCTTCTGTTTCTCTCCTCATTACATTTATTTTTCCTTTAAAATCTTGAACACATTTATGATAGCTATTTTAAAGTCTTGCCAGCTAATTTGATTATCTTTGTCACTATCTATTTCATTGATTTTTTTTCTTGGTTATAGGCCACATTTTCCTTCTGGGTTCCCCAGAAACAGAGCCTGAGCCTGTTATTAGAATTAGGTGCCATGATTTCCTGAGGTAGGGAAGCAGGATGTGGCCTCAGGGGAAGTGTGTTCTTGGCTTGATCCACAGGGAAAGCTCTGGAGCATAAGCTGCATCACTGTGTTAACTTTCCTGGAGGCCCCCATTTCAGCTGGCCATTGACTGTAGGCTGCCCAACATCCAGGCTAATAGCTCCCAACAGCTGAGGGCTGTTCTCTGGAGAAGGGGCAGCTGTAAGCCATGAGCAGCCCATGTTCACAGCCCACAATTGTGTGGGTGCACAGCTGACAAAGGGCATCTGGGTGGAGTCCTGCAATGGCCTTGACCACAGCATGTTTCTCTGTCTCAGAGTCTTCCAGGTGGGTCCCCTCTCTGCCTGACGGCAAATGCAGCCCGGGATGTGGGAATGGGGGTTAACTCTCCTGGCGGCAACCCTCCACCAAGGAGAAAACGCACATCTCCTGTCACTCGGACAGACCAATCTGGGTGACATTCTGTATAATCCTGGAGGTTCTGGTGGAATTGAGCCCCTGCTGCCTATGGCAGAGAGCACCCTTAGGTGGGCTTCATGCTTTCCCTGCTCCTCCCTCCTGTCTCTTGGAATCTTCTGCCAAATGCACACTCTTGCTCAGGCACTGCATTACTAGGAATCCTGACTAAAACGCCTGGGGCAGAAGTTCTGGACTGAACCCTGAGGGTAACGGAGACCTGTAGGAAGGTGTTATGCTTTCAGGGTGACTTAATTGGATTTTCACTTTAGAACAGTCCCAAGGAGCGGTGAGGAGTGGACGATGTCACAATGGACCGTGGGAGAGGGAGTGGGTGTCAGGGGAGGAAAAGGACAGGAGTCACTGAGAGGGAGAGAGACAGGACTTGTGGCTGGTTGGAGATGGCAGGGAGAGTCTGTAGCCCAAAGCCCTGGCAGCCTGGAGCCCGGGGCCTGGGGCAGGATGGGGCCATAAGGAGGGGCTTTTTTGGGGGAAGCAGGCAGATCCGGTTTGCCCAGTGCTTCTCTAAAGAAGCAGTGATTACTTGAAATGTCCAGAATAGGCAAGTCTATAGAGACAGAAAGCAGATTCGTAGCTGCGTAGGGCTGGTGCGGGTAGAGGTTAGGGCCCAGCAGGATTGGGAGTTGGGGGCTGATAGTGGAAGGGTTTCTTTTTGGGGTGATGAAATGTTCTAAAATTGACTGTGGAGGTGAGTGTACAACTTTGTGAATATACTAAAAACCATTGAGTTGTACACTTTATTATTATTTTTTTATGCGGTACGCGGGCCTCTCACTGTGTGGCCTCTCCCGTTGCGGAGCACAGGCTCCGGACGCGCAGGCTCAGCGGCCATGGCTCACGGGCCCAGCCGCTCCGCGGCATGTGGGATCTTCCTGGACCGGGAAACGAACCCGCATCCCCTGCATCAGCAGGCGGACTCTCAACCACTGTGCCACTAGGGAAGCCCTGAGTTGTACACTTTAAATGGGTAAATTGTATGGTATGTGAATTATATTGCACTCAAGCTGTTTCTTTTTTTAAAAAAAAACAAACAGTGAGTGCAAAGTTGTGCAAGGGATATGGGGTTGGCTGAGGGAGGGAACTTTGCTGACTCATGGAAGGTGGGATGGACCTCAAGAGTTCTTTTATTCACCCACCTTGTTTACCAGTGGGGTGCAGGGAAGGAGTGAGTCAAGGGCTTACACCCAGGTCTCCAGACTCCCTGGTGTAGCTCTCCCCCCGCCGTCGACAGTCACTTTGCCTACAGCTGCCCCTCCCTGGCCACTCCATCTGCCACAGCATTGCCTTCCCTTCCCTTTGGTCAGTGGCCTGGCTGAGAGGTGGGTGACAAATTGGATGAATGACCTTTCCACCTTCTGCCCCCTCCCTGCCGTTCCTGGTGAGTCTAACTGCAGCCCCAGGGGTCTTCTTGCTGCCAAGGACACGGCCTGGGAGGAGCCAGCTTGGGTGGAGGGACAAGATGTTTGGTTCTCTGAGCAAGAAGGATCGGGAAATTGAGTCTGACACCTGGCAAGGCCCACTGCCCAGGCAGCTAGCAGGGGAGCCTGGCCGGCACCCCAGCCAGGCTTTTCCAGGCCAGCACCTCGCCAGGGTCCTGACAGAGGCCAGAAGTGGGCATGCAGGGGGACGGGGGGTGGGTGTGTGGGAGCAGACAGCCTGTGGGTAATGGAAAAGCTAGAACACTGGTCATGGCGGGCCTGCAGTATTTGTGTGTTGATGTCAACAGAAGAGGAGGAATATGTGACCTTTTGCCAAAGATGCTGGTATTCCCAGTGGCCGCCTCAGAGCGTATGCTTGGACCACTCCTGGAATCTTCTTGCCATCATTGCTCCACCCTTGCTGCCAGCAAGACCCCCAAACCCCCCTGCCTCAGATACCTCCATCAACCTCATCATCCCACTCCTGGCAGCTCCCTCTGGGACAGAAGCCTACATAGCACTGGTACCCAATGTGCCCCTTTCTACCTGTCCAGTGTCATTCTCAGCAGACCCTCTGCTGGGCCCTGTCTCCCCACCTTTATGGCCTCAGGGGCTCAGGGATGCTCTGAATCCACCCAGTGGAACCTTTGCTCTCCTGCCTGACTGTGGCCAGGGCCCTGCTTCTTTCCTAGAACAGGAGGGCCTATCCCCAGGTGACCTCCTGATTATCTGGCACCCCAGGCACTAGCCTCTCACTGAGTTGGAAACCCCACCCTGTCAGCTGCTGGGTCATGCCTGATGCTTCATTCACATTAGCTAATGCTTGGGAGGCAACTGGGTCCCCTTCCTTCCCATTATCTTATCTGGAGACAAATGCTCATCGGTGACACTGGTCAGAGGGGCTTCTCAGACTGAAATAAAGTCGTGGTTGGAGGAACTTCTATGTTTGGTGGACAGTTCTGGGTCAAGAGCTACTTGCAGCAGTTCCCTGGCTGTTAGCCTCAACGCTACTGTTGCCTCCAGATTCACTAGCCACAGTGGCATCCCCATCACCACCACCATCGCTGCCACCAATATCTCCATTGTTTCCATCATTTCCTCCATCGCCATCTCCATCCTATCCACCACTTCTACCATCATCACCACTCCAAACCCATCGCCACCAGCTTCAGCAGCTCTACCATCATCACCACCATGGTCATTGCCCGTGTCTCCGTCATCTCTACAAATTCCTCCATCCTTACTTCCATCTTTACCTCCATCTTCATCTCCATCCTCATCTCTATCCTAACCTCCATCTTTGCCTCCATCCTCACCTCCACCAACCTTACCACTTGTACCATCAACACCACTGCCCCCCACCCAGCTCCCAGGTTGGGCCCCTAATGTCACTAGACATTTCTTAACAACCAGGCCTGTGTCTGGTTGGAGAAGTGACCTGGGTGTGGGGTGTGGCCAGAATTGCAGGTCCCAGATGCCTAATGGCTCACGTATACCCATGAGTTGGGACTCTTGACTTGCATGGTGATGGTGGCCCTGTGGTGGAGTGACTGGCTTAGAGTTCACACAGACAATGTTTGAGAATCCAGGGGCAGCTCACGGTCAGGGTTCATGTGCTCTGGGGCCAAGGGGCTTGTCCTCGCATGTGACCTCAAAGAAGACTGGAGATAGGGTAGGGGAAGAGCCTGAAGTGGGAGTCAGCACTCTGGCTGTGCCATGGACTCAGCGTGGCCTCCAAAAGTCACCACTTCTCTCTGGTGAGAGAAGTCACCACTTCCGTCTTCCAAGAGCAGCCCTCCCTTTCTCCATGGAGAGCTCTTGACAGGTGCAAGGTGTGTCTGGAGCCTCCACTCCCCTGAGGGTGTGCTACCCAGCGGGGCCCCCTGTCAGCCCACCTGGGTGCGTTTTCTGGCTTTTACCTCTTACCAGCTCTGAGGTCTTGAAGAAGTCACTCACTCTGCAAATTTTCTGTTTCCTCATCTATAAACAGGGGGTAAACACTAGACTCTACCTTTTAAGACTGCTATGAGGATTAACTGAGATCATCCATGGACAGCACTTAGCTCAGATTCTTACCAGTGCCCCAGCCTGCACTTTGCAGAGGGGGATGCAGAGCTGGCTGGTTACGGGGGGCAGGGGCCATCGGCGGGGAGAATTGCTGAGGTCATCTGCTCAGAAGTCACAGAGCAGGGATTGGAAGCCAGGCCACAAGACTTCTCGTTTCTTTTCTGAGTTCCCATTGACTTGGGAGTTGTGAGGGGCACACAGGGTCGCTGAGGCCTGACTCATGCCCTAGAGCCCATGGCGTGGGCCAGGGAGGGGAGAGGACTGGGCCCCTGGCAGCAGAGCTGGGCTGAGAGGGAGTGTGCTATTCCAGGCCTGCCTGCAGGGGCTCAGCAGGACGTTCTTGGGGAACTCAGGCAAGGGCCCCAGAAAGGCTGGGCTGGGTGGGTGTTAGGGAGCCACGGGGGCTTTTGGGCCACCAGAGAGGAGAAAGATGGCATCCCAGTTAAGGGAAACTGAGCAAGTACTGGAGACCAGAGGGGGCATGGCATGTATGGGTCCAAGAGGGTGGACACCTGGCCAGTGGGTACAAAGGATCCTGGGTCCGGAAAGCTGAGTGCTGAAAGGGTCCTTGGAGGCTATCAGTGTATCCACCTGGTTCAAAGGAGAAGCGAAGCCAGAGAAGGGCCAGGCAAGGGCAGAACCAGGGCTGTCACCAGACCCCCTCCTTCCTGCCCCCCTGGGCTGGAGGGGTCATTCTGACCATCAGCACAACTGTCCCAGGTCATGAAGTCTGGTGCTCAAGTGCTGGCTGAAGTCCTGGACGTCTCCCCTGTCCTCCTTGTTCTGGTACCGTGGTCCTGGGGCTTTGCTCCAGAGGAGGACTTCAAGAGAACAATCAAGAGAGTGACCCAACAGTGTTAGAATTTCTCGCCACCAATCTGTCAGGAGACTCTCCCTCCTGTGCCACAATCATGCTGGAGGGTCACTGCCTGCTCCACCATCATCTAGACAGGTGCAAAGTGTCATCTAGAGGCCCTTTAGTGAGTCCAACTAGAGACCGGGCATCGTGTCAAGTTAGGATCCTCATTTCACCGTGGAGAAACTGAGGCTCAAAGAAGTTAAGTCACCTGCCCGAGGTGCTTTGCTGGAGCAGGGCTGGGTCTGGATGCAAGGGCTGTCCGATGCCCCCTTGTGAGACTCACGCTAAAGCCTCACGACTCCATGTACTTGACCAGAGCCTGTGGGTGAAAGGGATGAGCTGGTTGGTGATTCGGGGAGGAGTGGAAAACAAGATGAGCAGCTGCGGCCACAGCCAGCTGCCTGAGGGCCAGGGCTCCCTGCCACCCACAGTCCAGCCCGCTCCCTGCCAGGGCCTGTTGCCTGCTGCACTGCAGGCGGCCAGAATGCCCAAGCTCCTGGGGCTACCACCCTCTCTCCTCATGGCCCTGGCACAGCTTCAAACGCCAGTGGGCCTGGATGCCCAGAACGCCATCCACAAGTGAGCTCCAGTTCTGCAGCCCAGCATGGCCAGCCACAGGGTCTGCCCGTGGACACAGAGCCCCCTGGAACAGGAGGTGCAGGGCTTCTGGGCCTGCCTCTGGCCATGGTTGGGCTCCAGGCCACCCAGGCAAAGGAGTGCCCTGCTGCCCACCACCCACCTAGAGAAAGCTATCTGAGGTGGGATGGGGAGCTGGGGCCCAGGCAGTGACTGGGCATTTCAGGAGGGAATTTCCAGGGAAGAGGACCAATTTGAGGCCCACGGACCCAACCATCTCTCCCTGGATGGCCCCGGTCGCTGCCCATCACCCACCTCTCCCTGCTCCTCCTCTGTAGGTCCTGTCTCAGTGGGTGAACCTGCCAGCCCCTCACTTCCCACCAGAGTCCTGGCAGCTCTCTAATGACAGCCACATGATTGTTGCTCCAGGACAG
>NW_006796716.1:1853045-1853341 GCF_000442215.2 Lipotes vexillifer | reverse complement strand
TCCCCTCCCCCTCCCCCCAGCCTGTCTGCCTGCCTGTCCAACCCCATCAACAGTCAGGGTGAGCTTGTAAAAGTGGCACATGGGGCCATGTCACCCTGAGCCTTATGTCTTCCCTGGCTCCCTGTTGATTGCAGAGAAAGTTCTAGGTCCTTAGCTAGTTGTCAAGGCCCCTGATATCCCAAGGCATTCTTGCTCTCCAGGCCCCAGTCTCCCTTCCAGGTAAAACATCTCTGGCCCCTGGAAGGTCTGGGCTGTTCGACAGCACCTCCTCAGTCCTAAGCCTGGATTTGGCTAAA
>NW_006796716.1:1821360-1853035 GCF_000442215.2 Lipotes vexillifer | reverse complement strand
CCTGCTGATTCCTTTGGCCTGGGGGACTTGCTGTGGTGCACCCACATGCACTGTTATGCTCAGGGGCACTGATTGGGGTCTTAGCCTTCCTTCCCCATTATGGTGAAAGCTCCTAGAGGCAGGAGTCAATCCTCTTTCCTGGTCTTTGTGGCCCCAGTGCCCAGCACGGGGTCTGCCCCAGAGAGAGGCTATGCAGGAAGTGTGTTCATTCATTCATCCATCCATTCCCTACTATTGAGGCGTTTTTGGAAGACTGGACAACATTCTCAAGTGGGACAGCCATGGGCAGCTGTGCTCAAAACCACAGGGTTTGGGGACAGCTGACAGGACCTGAGAAGCAAGGGGAGGTACAGATGATTGGTGTCTGAGGGGGAGATCTGGCCCTTGCCCCAGGGAGACCTGTTCTGCAGTAGCCTGGTGCATGGGACAGCTTGGGTTTAATTTTAAGCTCTCCTACTTCCTAGCTGTGTATCCTGGGTAAGCTGATTACCTGCTCTGAGCCTACAATGACATTTCCCCTTAGAGTTTCATGAGCAAGGACGGGGTGCTGATAAAGCACATAGTGGGTACTTGATAGATGGCTACTTTCCACCCCTTCCTTCTCTGGGGAGCGTCTTGGTCAATGTGGGACACTTGGAGCCTATTCTCAAAGAATCAGGACGTTGGGACTCCTCAGCCTGTGGAAGCCATCCTGAGGTGTCCCTGGGGGAGTGTGAGCACGGCAGAGTGGTCCTGGAGGTCTCTGCCTTGGGAGAAGGGGCTGCCTGAGTCAGGGGCACAAGGGTGCCTGCCTGCCCTTCTTGCCCACAAGCTGCCACGGCCCCTGTCCTCTGCGCTCCTCGGCAGCCCAGCAGGGCCAGTACTGGGTGCACCCAGCATTGGCCCTACAGCCGCTGGCAGGGCCAAGCCTGCAGTCAGGCCTGGCCATGCGCCTGGTATCCCTCTGGCATTGCCTGGGCACTGGCTTCCTGCAGACAGATGCAGCCTTGTGCCCTGTGCTGGCAGGCCCTCCCAGAGCTGAAGGTGTCTGGGGCCAGGCCCCCACCCGCTGACCCTCCCAGGGAAGGCCTGATGAATGGAGGCTTGTCAGAAAAGGGCCACATCTCCACACAGGTCACAGCAACCAGAGCAGGGTGACAACTCCCTCCTCTGACTGGGGCTTTTCAGAGCAGGGCCTTGCCCACCACCCTCCTCAGACTAGACTTTCTGAGCCAGGGCTGTGTCTCCCTGCTTGGATTAACTTACTTTTTAGGGTGGGTCCATGCCCCTCCCTCATAACCAGCTTCACTGGACAGAGCCATGGCCCTTGCTCAGACTGAGAGAAAGGGCTGCAAGAACATCCTAGAAGCACCTGGTGGTGGGGAAAGCATGGAGGATTCAAGGCCCTACAAATGGTCCTGTGGGTGATGGGTGTTAAGTGGTAGAGAGGAGGGAAAATAATGGATGAAGTGTGCTGGGCCCTACAGCACCCTCAGGCTGGGCTTTTGTCCTGCAGATTCTGGGGAGCCGGGGAGGGAAGCAAGAGGGTCAGATGGGCGAGTCCCACAGATCCTTCTGGCTGCTGTGTGGGCCACGGGAGACAGAGGCCTGGGCTGCCGAGTGGCGGAGGGTGCGTGGGGGCGCACAGGGGGCCGTTTGGGAAGGAGGGATTGACGGCGCTGGTGGCGCGGGGGGAGGATGGCAGAGTCAGGCCCAGGCCCCTGAGTTAGGCTTGGGCAGTTGAGGCAGGGTCTCTGGCAGGGCAGCGATGAAGATGGTCATTTGGGGCCTGCACCTGAGAGGTGCCCCGGGGCTGTGCAGGTGGCGGTGTCCAGAACAGAGCCCTCGGAGGGCTTTGAGTCTCAGGAGTCTGGGGAGGCGGGCAGCAGGTGGAGTCGCCCGGCGCACGAGAAGGCCGGGGACAGGGAGAGGCAGAGATTTCGCGGCTGGGCTGGGGGACGCAGGGAAGAGAAGGAAGGCAGATCCCCCACTGCAACGCCTGCGTCCTCTTCCGGAGGAGGGAAGGACTCGTCCTGCCTGTCTGGGGTGAGGGCCCAAGGCAGCCGATGCTCGGAGGGCCCTGTGGGCTCCCTAACGGCCCGGCTTCCTGGTGTGAGGCCACCTGCCCTCACTTCCAGCCCTTCCACTCAACACCGAGCCCGCACACTCCCTTGGAGTTTTCCAGGTGGAAATTCACCTCAGAGGCCCTCTGGCCCCGCATACTGCATCCATCTTGTCTCTGGTCCCAGCCACCCCTGAGCCCCAGCAGTCCTATGGGCTCCAGGACCGAGGCTCCCTTGGAGCACTGGACCCTCCTCCTAGGCGGGCAGCAGCCAGGGAAGGAGGCAGGCCCCCCGGTGACCCCCACGCACTTCTCCCCACTCCCCACCAGATCCAGACACATTTGCGATTTATCTCTCTCTGTTGTTTATTATGTGGAGTCCAGGCCTCCCAGCCAACTTGGAGCTGGACCGGCTAGCCATGGCCCGAGACAGCCGTCCCAGCCAAGCCCTGAGCAGCCCCCCGCCTGCCGTCCTCTCCGCCGCCCCTGAGCCAAGCAGGCCCTGAGCTCTGGCCAGGCCAGACGCTCTTTATGGAACCCCAGGGCCTGTCTCCCCTATTGTCTGTCCATATTTACAGCCTTGCTGTGTTGGCCTCATGATTTTATTGCAGGTGACGCCCCAGTCTGGACAGGGCCTGCATGCCATCCTGCTGAGGCCTCTGTCATCGCCCGGGCCCTGGGCCCCTCATCCATCATTCCGTTGAATCTCACCCGCCTGCAACAGCATCACTGGGAGGGCTTATCACCCACAGCAGAGCGAGTGAGAGCTCGGCGGGTGGGCAGGGCAGGAGGAGCGCCTGCGTGTGTGTGCTCGTGTGTGTGCCTGTATGTGTGCACATGCGTGTGTTCGGACTGGGGAAGGCACATGTGCGTGCGTGCACACACACGCACTCTTACCCCCTGAGCTGTCAACTGTTGCCCCATCTATGCTGTTGCAACACAGCCTGGAGAGCTAAGGACGTGGATGCTCGCAGACCTTCAGGCCGGCTCTCTCCTTCACAGGCTAAGTCACTCACCTGTCTGGGTCTCAGTTTCCTTTTGGGTAAAAAGAAGGCTGTGTTGATACCAGCCTCACAGCGTGCCTTTGGGCAACCAGAAGGGCTGTGCTGGCCTCTGGCTGCAGCCCTAAGGCCTGTCTGCCCCTCTGTCCCTTGCTCCCTCAGCTTCAGTTGTTAATTTTTGAGGCTCTTCCCAGAAAAACACAAATGTACACATACAGGTAAAATTCGGTAAGTCCCCTGAAGCACCTCCATCAATCTTCTGGTGAAAAACCTCAATGAGACTGGACAGAAAACTCCCCAGGAGGCCTAGAGTTTTCCATCGCAAATGCAATAAGAGTGGTAATCACCGTGAGGTCCCAAGAGGCCAGCAAGGGACCCAGGCAGCTGCCCAGGCCCGTCTCCTCTGTCCACCAAGAAACAAAATAAGGGGGCAGGTCTCAGACACCCTGAGGCCAGGTATGGCAGATAACCTGAGGTCATACCTTGACACTGGATTGTTTGATGACAAAGGTTGGTGCCCCCATCTCTAGAAATTGGGGGTGCTGGAGTGCTCATTTGCTGTGTGATCCTGGGCTTAGGTCCCCTGCCAGCCCCCTGGCTGGAGTGACCAGGGCAGACCGTGGCTGAGGGCCTGTAGCTCTCCGGGCCAGGGAGCGGACGTGAGGGGAGAATGGTGCCGAGTGGTGTGCAAGATGGCAGAGCTTTGTGGATCTTGCTGGTTCTTTATGGGGTGCTGATAGCCGGGCAGCGCTGCATAACACTTCCCAAGCACACTCCTGTCCCTTGGGGCTGGAGCTCTAGAGGCCAACGGTGGCAGTCAGATGGCCACCACCTGGGGCTCCCAGGCGCAGGCCCGGGAGGTTTGTAAACTCCTTGGAGACCTCAATGCCCAAGGCCACCTGCCTGGGATGCCTAGCCCCCGACAGGGCTGGATTCCCAGGGTCTCCCTTCCTGGGAGCCACAGCTATATTTCTGTGGCCCCCGGTGCTCTCTCTGGCGCCAGACTGGAGACTGGGGAGCAGCCCAAGCCCTCTGGGGCTGAATGAGGAACTGACAGCTGGGCTGGTTGTGGCTGAGGCAGGGGCGGCTCAGGGGTGCCCTCGATAGGGAGAGGGGTCACCCCAAGGATGTGGAACCCCCAAAGGGTCAGGGGTCTCCTGGGCCTCCTGACCCCGGCTAACCCCTGTGCACTAATCTGGGTGGGCAGGGGGCTCCCCCAAGCACCCTCAGAGGCTGAGGTGACCAGGCCCGGATAATCTCTTCTCCCCTCACCCACCCCAAGCTGCCTCAGACCCTAAGAAGCTTCCACTCGTTCCACACCAGCCGGGGGTGCCCAAGGAATTGACACAGCATCTTCCTGGATGGTACCGGAAGGTACAGGGAGGATGGAAGGCTCCCCTGTCCCCACCAATGGGCCAGTCCCCCAAGAGCCAGGCTGGAGGGAGGGACGGACGGTTCTGGAGAGCCAAGCTCCTCGTCCCTCTCTGTGGCCAAACCTGGCGCTCAGGAAAGGCTGCGCTGTGCACATGTGTGAACCCATGTACACTCGAAGCCTCGGGGGTCTGTCCAGAGTCTACAGAGACAATTAGACACGTCCCGTGACTCCGCGGCAGGCCATGCGGCTCCATCTGGGAGTCCGCGGTCCTAGCCAAGCACGGGCTCGCGGCCCACCCGCCCCACACACACGCAGAGGCCAACATCCCTCTGATCGCCCGTCTTTCGGAGAACAGAGCATTGGGGGTTGAAGGTCTCGGGAGAGCTCATAAAAACGCCAATAAGCGCACTTATGTTCCTCCAAATGACACCGTAACAAAGCACAGGAAAGAAAGAGGCAACGTTTCACTTGCCTTAAATCGCGGCCATGAGGACCGTGCGATTAATTTCCATGTATCAGTTTCCCTGTGCACTCGAAACGTCCACGTCTCAGACTAGCCCCCTCCCCCACAAGCCGGTTTCAACCAGACGCTCATAAATCTGTTTTGCTGGTTCCACACGAGCTGCCTGGGAAAAGGCCTCATGTGCCGCGTCTGCTCCTCTGTCCAAGCGTTCAACGCCTTCGAGATTTTATGGTTTCAAGTTATTGACTTGGCTTCCCGGGTCTCCAGGGGCAGGCGGCTGTTTGAGAGCACGGCAAGAGACTTGGGGTGATCTCAGGTTCACCCCCTCGCCTGGCCGGAGCAGGGAGGGCGATGCAAAAGGCATGTAGCTGCCCAGGAGCCCTGCGGCCTCACCTGGGAAGTCCTGGTGGACCCTGACAGGGCTGCCCCTCTGTGCCCTGACTCAGGCCCCACACCACACCCCATCCGGAGGCCCATTTGTCCTCAAGTTCCCCCACCTGCGTTGCCAGACCCTCAGCTCCTGCTCCCCTCTCCTCCCTCCCTCCCCAGCCCAGCTCTTCCTTTCCCCAAGGATGCCCCCAAGCGAGCAGACCTGAGGTCAGAGTGTCCTGAAAGCAGAATGTCCAGGTGCAGGGAAAGGTGTGCAGGGGTCATGACCAGGGTCATTCACTCCATAGCCACGCCAGGCCTCCACTGTGCCACACATAAAGGCCGGGCTGATTTTCAGCCGGTACGTCCTGGAGAAGTGGGCCGGATTGTTAAGTACTTTGACTCCGGCCCAGAATAAGGGACACGTGCCCTTGCCTGGAGGGAGCTCGTTCTTGAGGGGGAAACAGGCAAGTAACTAACTAATGATGATTCCAGTGATCAGCATGACGTGGGCATTCAGAGGTACCATCTGCCCCTGATCAAGGCTCCTAGGGGAGGGGCAACCTCTAAGTTAATCCCTGAAGGACCCACAGAAAAGCTAGAAGTTTATGGTGACAGAAGGGATTGGGCAGGGGGGTGGGAGGTAGGCACTTCCAGGCAGAAGGAAAAGCATGTCCAAAACCCAGAAGCAAGAGAGACACATTTGATGTGTTTGAGAAACAGCTTGTGGTGTGGATGAAACGGGGAGATGAGGGCTGGATAGTTTGCCTAGGGCCAGGTGTGAGCTAAGGCATCTGCACAGCTGGGCTTGGGAGGCTGAGGTTTGCCTGTGGGAGACAGTTTAAGCAGGGGAGTGATATGGGGAAGTTTGAATTTTGCCAAAACCATCTTTCAATGAGGGGAGTTGATTGGAAGAAAGAGTCAGACCGATAGAGGTCACCCTACCTCACACCATATACAAAGGTTAATGGATCACAGACCTACCTGTAAGAGCTAAAACTATGAAACTTCTAGAAAAAAACACAGGGAAAAAATCTTAATTACCTTGAGCTTGGAAAACATTTCTGAAATGCAATACAAAAAGCACAAACATTCCCTGGTGATAGGGACTTCGCTGGAAGTCCAGTGGTTAAGACTTCCAGTGCAGCGGGCACGGGTTCAATCCCTGGTCGGGGAACTAAGATCCCACATGCCGAGTGGCCAGCAAAAAAAAAAAAAAAAAAAAAAGCACAAACAATAAAAGAAAAAAAAATCAATAAACTGGACTTCATTAAAATGCAAGAGTTTAGTTAGCCCTTCTGAGACACTATTGAGAAAATGATAAAGGCAAGATACAGACTGGAAATTTTGTAAAATATATATCCAACAAAGAATATATGGAGAAATTCTACAACTAAGTTGTAAGATAAACACCCGATTTAAAAGTGGGCCAAAACCGGAACTCTTATTCATGGCTGGTGGGATTGTAAAATGGAACAACCACTCTGGAAAACAGAGTGGCAGGTCCTTAAAATGCTAAACATACATATACCTCATAACCCAGCTATTCCACTCCTAGGTATTGCCCGAGAGAAGTGAAAGCATCTATCCGCACCAAAAATTATACATGAGGATCCATAGCAGCTTTATTTGTAACAGCCCCAAACTGAAAACAACCCAAATGTCCATTAATGGGTAAATGAATGAATAAACGAATTGAATTGTAATTATACCGCAGAATAAGACTCAGCAATAAAAAAAGGATAAGCCATTGATACACGCCACAACATGGATGCATCTCAAAATAATCATTCTGAGTGAAAGAAGCCAGACCAAAAAAGAGTACAGAAAATCCTAGAAAATGAAAACAAATCTATAGTGAGTTGTTGGAGGACGTGGTGGGAGGCTGGAGGGAGGGATTGTGAAGGGGTAGGAGGAAACTTTGGGGGGTGACGGGTGTGTGTGTTCATTATCTTAAGTGTGATGATGATTCCATGGGTGTATACATGTGTCAAAACATATTGAAATTAAACATTTCAGATTATCGATGTTAATATATGTCAATCGAACCTCAATAAAGCTGTAAAAACACAAACAAACATGCAAATTACAGTGGGCGACCAGAGAGGTGTGGGGTGATGTCAGGACTGAGGGCGGAGTATTAAATAAATGATCATTCATTCACTCATTCACTCATCTTTTGCTAAAGTATAAGTCCCATAAAGGGATAAATGAAGTCCCCCATGCCCAGGTTATCGGAGGCACTGGGGCAGAGAAAAGTGGATCGTCTCAAGAGGCACTTAGAAGGTACTTGGCCAGACCTGAGGATGTCTAAGGTGAGAGAGGTTGAGGAACCAAAAATAACCCGCCATGTTTCCAGCTCAAGTAAATGCTGCTGGGGTACAGATCTGAAGGAGAGAGGAAGGTGCATTCAGATTCGGGGATGCTGAGTTCTTGGTGCTGGGGACCATGAAGTGGAGACAGACAGGATTTGAGGGTCACCAGTGTCTCTCTCAGTGGTTCTGAACATTGGCTTCATACTAGAATGAAAACTGGAAAGTTTTTTTTTTAATTTTTATTAATTAATTAATTTATTTATTTATGGCCGTGTTGGGTCTTTGTTTCTGTGCGAGGGCTTTCTCTAGTTGCGGCGAGCAAGGGCCACTCTTCATCGCGGTGCGTGGGCCTCTCACTATCGCGGCCTCCCTTGTTGTGGAGCACAGGCTCCAGACGCACAGGCTCAGTAATTGTGGCTCACGGGCCTAGCCGCTCTGCGGCATGTGGGATCTTCCCAGACCAGGGCTCGAGCCCGCGTCCCCTGCACTGGCAGGCAGGTTCTCAACCACTGCACCACCAGGGAAGCCCTGGAAAGTTTTTAAAAAAATACTGATGCCTGGTCCCCACCCAGAGACCAATAGCATCTCTGAGGAGGGATTCTGCTTGGCACTGGAATTTTCCTAAAGCTCCTAGGGTATTCTAAAGTGCAGCCAGGGTTGATACCCATCACTGGGGACGGTAATTGAAGTCTTCAGAGAAGATGAGCTCCCCAGAGGAAGGTGTGGGGAGTGAGAGAGAAGAGGATCGGGGACCGAAACTTCAGGAGACTACAAATTAAAACCATGACAAGATGCTCCCACATGTCTCCCAGAATGGCCAAAATGAAAAAGACTGACAATTCCAAGTGTTGACAGGATGTAGGGCATTTTATACTTACACGATGCTGGAGGAAGCATAAAATGGTCAACCACTTTGGAAAATTATGTTGTAATTTCTAATAAGGTTAAACACATCAACCCTCTTACCCAACAATTTCAATTCTAGGTGTATAGCCAAGAGAAGTGAGTTCACAGGTCCTCCAGAAGACTTGCATAAGAATGTTCAAGGCAGTTTAATTCATAATGCTCCAAATTAGAAACAACTCACATATCCATCAGCGGAGAATAGATAAATGAATTGTGGTATATCCCATACAATGGAATCTACACAGCTGTAAAAGAAAGAACTAACTACTGATTCACACAAAACATGGATGACTCTCAGAAACATGTTACTGAGAAAAATAAACAGGGCACAAAGGAATGTATACTGTATGACTCCACTTTTGTGAAGTTCAAGAAGAGACAAAAGCAGAAGTGGTGATAGAAATGGAAGGGGATGTGCTTCCTTCTTCCCTTCCTCCTTCTTGACTGGAATGAGGATATGATGGCTGGAGCTTGAACAACCATTTTGGGCCATGAGATGGATGCTCTATGTTAATGCTAAAGATAGCAGGGAAGCAAGAAGGAAGGATCCTGGGATCCTGATGATTCTTTTTCTTTTTTTGTGGTACGCGGCCCTCTCACTGTTGTGGCCTCTCCTGTTGTGGAGCACAGGCTCCAGATGCGCAGGCTCAGCGGCCATGGCTCACGGGCCCAGCCGCTCCACGGCATGTGGGATCTTCCCGGACCGGGGCACGAACCCATGTCCCCTGCATCGGCAGGCGGACTCTCAACCACTGCACCACCAGGGAAGCCCTCCTAACGATTCTTGAAGCTTGACCCTTGACTGCCTTTCTCTAAACTCTTTTTAGAGAGCTATAAATCTCTTACTTGTTTAATATACTTTTTTTTTTTTTTTGGCTGCGTTGGGTGTTCGTTGCTGTGTGCGGGCCTTCTCTAGTTGCGACGAGTTGGGGCCACTCTTTGCTGCGGTGCACGGGCCTCTCATTGCAGTGGCTTCTTTTGTTGCGGAGCACAGGCTCCAGGTGCACGGGCTTCAGCAGTTGTGGCACACGGGCTCAGTAATTGTGGCTCGTGGGCTCCAGAGCGCAGGCTCAGTTGCTGTGGCGCATGGGCCCAGTTGCTCCACAGCGTGTGGGATCTTCCCGGACCAGGGATCGAACCTGTGTCCCCTGCAGTGGCAGGCAGACTCTTAACCACTCTGCCACCAGGGAAGTCCCAAATATACTTTTATTTTGGATTTTCTATCACTTATGATCCAACCTTTTCCTAACTGATACAGCAAGAGAGAGGTGGAATCTGGCCTGGAGAGGGAGGGTTGTGAGGACCAAAGGTGATGGAAAATAGAAGGACCTACAGACTGGAGGTCCCGATGCAGTGGGGGCACAGTGGGAGTGGGAGCCAGGAGGTTCAGGATACTGGTGTCACAGAGTGATAGTTACAGAAGGGGAACAGCGTAGGTGATGACACTCTTCAGGGTGGATGGGATTGGGGGGCAGACATAGCTTAGAGGTGAAGGTGGCCAAGAAGCATGCAGGCTGTCTGTGCTGTCCCTGGGCAGCGGGAGGCCCTGGGGCTGGGCAGAGATGAAGCATTATGCAAACTAGAAGCTGTCATCTCCTGTGAAGGACAGGGGTGACCAGGTAGTCGGCAAATGAGACAGGGGAGAGAGTGGCTTACCCACAGGGCCTGAGCCTTGGGCTCGGGTGGAGGAACGGCTTGGAAGAGGCATTAGGAAGCAACAAGATTGGCAGGCAGCAAGGACTTGAGATCTGAGCTGGCCAGATTCTGAGCTCACGGCCAGGTAAGCCTGCCCCAGCTGCCGGTTGGTGCTAGAGACAGCAGTGGAGGGGGCAGGGGGGGCAGGGGGGGGGCGCTCCGGGCTTCCAGGAAAGTATGGGTGTGGCCTGCTTTCCCATAGGCAGGGGGCAGAGACTCAAGCTTGGTAAGGAGTCACTGTGCTATGTCACGCTGCTCTCCTAGGCCTGGGTGCCCTCCATTTCCCACAGGGCACAGCTGGGGAACAGCTGCCTGAAGCCACACAGTCCCCGTTTCTCTCACATCTCTCCTGCCCCCGACCTTTCTCTCCATCCCCACCCCGCCGCCCCGGGCACCCGAGATTACAAAGCACTGCCCTGGGCCCTCCTAACCAAGCCTTGAGGCCAGCAGTGCAGCCAGCATGAGTCCCAGCTCACAGGGTGGGCGGCAGAGGCTCAGCCCCCCTCTGATGGCAGGGGTCCCCATCTACCAGCCTGTCTCCTCTCTGCTGGCCAGTTGCGGCAACCTCCTCACTGCTCGCCCAGCCTCCTGTCTCACCTCTCCCCCTTCGTGATCCATGTGCTACCTTACCAGCTGCTGCTGGAGCCCTTCAGTGGAGCCACTGCCTTCAGGCTAAAACTCAAGCCCCTTGGCGTGGCATTCAAGGCCTCTGTGGCCCACCCCATTTGCCTCTCCAGCCCGTGAGACCAGATTGGGGATATGGGACCTGTGTGGGATACGGAGGGTTGTGGGGCTGAGTACACACTCATCAGGCAGGCTTTGGGGCACGCCGGGGGAAGGCTCCGGAAGGCCCACGTCACTGTCCGGGGGTGAGACAGACCAGACAAGGCTCTCATGCAGTAAGGGGTGGAGGTGGGTTGCTGCCGGGGGTGGTCCCTCTGCCCCACCTAGTGATGCACACGGCCAGGGCACAGGGGAGCAGGTCAGGCCAGTCACTGGTGACACATCTGACTTCCCAGGGGAGAAGGTGTCAGCATGAGTGGGTCTGGCCCAAGGAAGTGGGAGTTCGACATGGACTCTTGTCCCAGTGGGGAAACTGAGGCAGAAGCCTGGACCTGTGGACCAGGCTGTGCAGCAGATGAAGAGAAAGGGCAAAGCCTGGGCCATTAGGAGAGTTCAGCCGATTGGTGGTGGGGTCTCAGGGCAGAATGACCCAGGTCCCAGCTTTGTTGAGGTGAGGAAGGTTCTGGGGGCACCATATCCTGTGCTGGGTTCTGTATCAGGAGGGTCTCGGCAGGGGGTCGGTGATACACCCAGAGGGATTAACAGAAGCAACTTTAAGGAAGGGAGTGTGTGAGGAAAGAGATGGGGGTGTGAGGTATAAACCGAGAAGGGTTGCAGAGTCCCAACATGGCAGATGTGGGCTGCCGTCATCTCCCCGCCTCCAGGCCTGGAGCAGCACATGAGCTGGGACCATGCCAGAGGGGCTGAGACCCTGGCAAAGTCAGGACTAGTCGTGAAGCTGGCTGGGGATAAACACCCCAACTTCTCCTGCCTTCCTCCCAAGGGCACCTCAGATGCACTGCTCCGTTATCGTCCCTCAAAGTGGCGATTTTTAGTCCATTTTATGGGAAAGGAACATAAAGGTCAGTAGTGAGGGGGCCTGCCCGCAGCCACTGCACGGTTGGTACGTGGCTGAGGCCCAGGCCTGGGGCCTTGACCTTGGTGCTCCGGGCAAGCCTCCCCAGGTGCTCCTCGGGTGGAAGATGGAGAAGGCAGCCTGGGGTGGCGGGTGGACCGTGGTTAAAGCTGGCTTTGAGGACCCTGAGCTTGTCACCAAGCAACGGGCTCCCTCAGGATGGCAACCTCAGCCCCCTCCTGGCTCTGA
Source organism: Lipotes vexillifer (assembly GCF_000442215.2). Classification (NCBI taxonomy): domain Eukaryota; kingdom Metazoa; phylum Chordata; class Mammalia; order Artiodactyla; family Lipotidae; genus Lipotes; species Lipotes vexillifer. Next base: position 1,840,982 of record NW_006796716.1, on the reverse strand, counting down.
GGCAGGGCCCTGAGCCGAGTCTGGGCCCCCTCTAATGGCTCCCCTCACAGCCATGTCTGGATGCTGGCCCATCATGTGGCCAATGCTGGAAGATTGGTATCTCCGGTGTGCCGGTGGCTGCCGCTAAGTGGCTTGCTGGCAGGGAGTCAGAGGTCACCGCATCGCTGCTCTGCTCAAACAGTGTTGGCCTCCTTGGGGCGCCTCCCATGTCTGTCTGCCAGGATCAGGTGTGTTTAGCATCACCTCTGAGATGTAGCCCTTGCCTTGTGACTCTCTGGGAAGAGCAGCTTCGGGAACGAGCAGCCTCATGGGGCAGATGAACTGCTGGCCAGAGGGGCCCTGGGCCCTGGGCCCTGGATTCAAGCGAGAGCTGGCAAGTCTCACCACCTGTGTACACGGTGTGCCACATGTGCCGGGCTGGTTGTGTCCAAGGAGCTTATATTCCATCCCCTTGTTCTGGAAGGTGGTGTCCAGGCCCCCGGTCCTGGGCAAGACTTTGATGTCAGAATTTTTCTTTTTCTTCTTGTAGTGTATTTTCCCCGCAAGGCCTGTCTGGGGCCTGGGGACTGGGTGAACCTGCCTCCAAGCCACCATCCAAGATTACGGTCCTGGTCAATGAGGCCACTCACCAGTGCAGGGAATGATCACAGTGGTCAGACCAGCACGATTCCAGGACCAGTGCCATCAACTAAGCTGAGTGACCCTGGGCAAGTCACTCCCCCCGCTTGGGGCTCAGTGTTCTTTGAAAAACAGTGAGAAGAGAGCTGAGTACATAATAGGGCTTCAGCGACCCAGAGACGTGATCTGGGCTTGTGCGTCACTGCAAGGCTGGTCTGCCCTGCTCTCCCAGCAGTCCTGGGCCAGCCCTGTGCTGGGGGTTTAGACACAGCCCCAGCCAGGAGGGGAAACAAGTTTAGTACAGGGTGACAAGTGCCACTAGAAGATATGTCGGAAAGAAGGGGAAGCATGGACAAGGTGGAGATCAGGAAAGCCTTCTCATAGTGACGTTGGAGCTGGTCCATGAGGCCAAATAGGGGTATTCTGGGTAGAAAGGAGGCGGAGGAACAAGCCTTCCAGATGGAGGGACCAGCACGTGGAAGAGGGAAGGTGATTGTGTTGGGGAAGCAGATATGGTTCTCGACGGTCAGAGCAGAGGGTGCATGGGGTGAGGTGGCAGGAAGTCAGCTGGAAAAGTGAGGTCCTGGGGACTGGGGGACAGAGGCCGGGTGAAGGCGCAGGCTTTCTCCAGGTGTGACCAGGGCCCCCTGCCTCCGATCACTTGAGGAACTGTTAAAATGCAGATTCCAGGCCTATAGCTCCACAGCTCCAGCTGAGTGGGTGGCAGAGAAATCTCAGGAACAGGGACACAGCCCCATCTCAGCCCAGTCTAGGCCTGGGGCAGTTTGGGGACCATTTGCAGAGGGTGGCTGAGGCCCAGGGTGAGCCAGGCGACAGGCCCTGGGGGTCCCACCCGTGCCCCATCTGTGCCAGGCTCCTGGTGCTGGGGACAGGTGGGCCTCCACGTGTTTCCCAGCAGGGAGAGGGCCCATTTACCTCCACCTTTCCCTTCTGAGGCAAGGAGGGGCAGGGGCTGAGCCTCTGGGGTCCCTGGCAGGGGCTGTAGGCCTGGATCCCTGCAGCACAAAGCCTGGCCCCATACCCAGCAGGCGGAGCCCTGTCTGGCTGACACTCACGCTTTGTCTGCATCCTAGCGGGGGAAGGTGCCTGGGTTGGTGTCCAGCCTGGTTGGTGTCCAGACCAGGTCAGCAGCGCCAGACCCCCATCTGGCCCCGGAGACGCCCCCAGAGTTCCAGGGCTCCACTGAGAGAGGTCAGGATGCTGGCATCAGGGTTGGGGAAGCCTTGGGCTTTTCTACCAACACAGGCTGAGGCTCAGAGGGTGCCCAGAGACCTGGCTGGGCCATTCTAGGCCAAACCCCCAACCCAGCTGGACCACGGTGGCAGACCGCATGCTGCCCAGACAGCTCGGGGGCTCTGTGAGTTTGCACATGGAAGTGAGGCGTTCCCCAGATCGCCAAGGATCCAGACTTGAAATAATCTCTGCTCAGAGAGGGCTAGGGGCTGAGGAGGCCAGGAAGAAGGGTGGGGCTCAGGGACAGAGCCCAGGGAGGGTCCAGGGGCGCTGAGAGGGGCTTGTGTCCTGAGCGCAGGGATCAGCTGAGGCTGGGGTGGGTCTGGGTTGGCCTCTTCCAGAGCCCTCCTTGCTGGGCAGTGGGCGGGGCAGGCCGGGGGCTGCGCGCGACCGCTCATATCTAATGCGTTACTTCATTCATTGTGCTCCCACGGATCCCTTGTTTATCTCACTGGGAATGCAGCCATGGTGGAAGCTGGGGTCAAGGGAAAAGCCAGAGCCTGGGCCACCTCCAGGAGGGCCCCAGCCCCAGTAACCTGCCTCCTTCCCCTGGGTTCCTGGGCTGAGCCTGCTGGGGACGGCCATCTCGGCACCGTCAATCTCTAACACGGAGCCCAGAGGCAGGGTTCTGGGCTGGGCCCTGCCATGGATGGGCTGTGTAACCAGGCCAAGAACGGACTGTCTCTGGGCCTTGCTTTCTCCGTCTGTGAGTTGGAAGTTGTCCTAAGTGACCTTTGGGAATGCTTGTGGCCATGAACAGTAGACCTACTATTTCATAAGTGCCTACCCCGTGCCCACCCTGTGCTGGCTCTAGGGCTCCCTGCCCTCACCCGATCCTCGCACACCTCCGTGGATTACTGTGATCCCACTTTCAGAGAGGGGCGGGGCTACCTGGGGCATCCCCAGGGGGAGGTGGGGGTGGAGGCCAGACTGGGGAAGGCCCTCTGGGCGGGGTGGGGGCAAGCAGCATAGGAGGTCAGAGCTGCAATGGGCCGGGGTGTGAGGGCCCAGCAGGGCCGGTGCCTGAAAATGTCCTTTAGAAACTGACCAGAGGGATATGCCAGGCCTCCACCACACCTCCTGTTGCAGGGCCCCCGGCTGAGGGTGGAGGATGGGGGCGTTCGTGGCCTCGGGGGCTTGGGTTAAGTGGGCCCTAATCCCCATCGCTGAGAAAACCTGTCTGCCCGGGAAGATTACCCCTCTGGGATTGGGGGAGGCACTTTGGCTTTAAGCAGGCCAGTCTGAGCCCTTGTCCTTAGTCAGTGATATCCAAGGACACCACCACCCTGCCAGGAAGGGGCTGCCAGTCCCCCAGTCACATGTGGAAACTGAGGCTCAGAGAAGCTGATTGAGTTGCTCAGGGTGCACAGCTGTGAGTGGCAGAGCTGGGATCCATCCATAGCCTGTCTGACCCAGAAGCTTACCCACCACTGATCCGGGCCTTGACCCTCCACCAGGGCCCCCGCCCTGAGCTCGGCGACCCAGGAGGGCGTGAGTTCAGGCCGTGAGAGCCAGAGCGTCAGTGCCCTCTGACTTGGTTTCCCCCTCTGACTTGGTTTTCCAGTCTGTGAATTGGGGTGGGTGGGCCTAACTCCAGGCCTGTTTCTGCCTTTCATCCTGAAGCCTTGGGGAGGAATGAGGTCATATTTGTCTAGGGGTTGAAGTGTCTTGGAAGGAGAAAGCTCGGCAAAGACAAGGGCCCATTGTCCCCTCTTCCCACCCCTGCCAGCTTCCGCCCCAGTCACCAGACAAGGCCAGCCCTGCCTGTAGGCCCCAGAGGCCACCGCGTGCCAGTAGGAGGTGACTCAGTGCCCCCTCCCTTCCCATTGGTTACCACTGCCTGGAATCCCACCCTCAAAGCTTTGTCGGGGTGTGCAGAGGGGCAGGCAGGGAAAGAAGGGACGGGTTTGGGGGTCCCGGCTTGGGGATCCCACATTCAGGGCGTTACAGTAGGCTTGAGTGAGGGGTCAAGGACTTGCCTTTCAGCAGCCTTGCTGTGAACCTCTTAGAAGCATCAGCTCAGTGAAAGCTCACAGCACACCTGGGGGGCACTGATGCCATCACCCCCACTTCACAGTTGCGGAACACTTGCCCTAGGCCACCCAGCTCATAACTAGTAGATGCGGAAGGAAGAGGTGGAATTTGAACTGGAGTCTGTGTGGTTCGAGAGGATCCAGGATGTGCAGGCGAGGGCTGGACAGCGGGAGACAGAGAAGGGACAGGCCCAGATCCTGGAGCTCACAGTGGATGAGTGGTCCCAACAGATATGCAACACCTCCCCACTGAGCGTGTAGCCCAGGCCATGGTCCTTCTTTGCTGCAGAATGAAGAGGCTGGGGCAAATCAGCTCTTCCCCTGCTAGGGACTGGGAAGGCTCCTTGGCCTCCGGAACTTCGAAGGCAGGATAAAGGATTCTTGCACAATTTCGGCACTTCGAAACACCTAACGGGGCCACGCATGGCCAGGGCCACTTCTGGGCGAGAGCCACCCCCTCTTTCTGGCCGTCCCGCAGCTCTGAGGCCCGTGGAGCTCTGTCAGCAATTAACCAGGCAAGACAAATAACGGCTCGAGTGTAACAGGTCCAAAAGTAAACTCTTGATTTCCTCCCCAACCTGCCCCTCCCTGTGTCTTCCCCATCTCAGGAAATGGCACCATCGTCTGCCCAGTTGCTCAGGCCAGAAAACTGGGAGGCATCCTTGAATCCTCCCACATCTCACCACCCACACCCAACCCTTGCCAAGATTTGTCAAAACTACTTCCAAAGTAAGTCCCCAATCCACTTTCCTCTGTCCCCGCTGCCACCACCGGCTCTCCCCTGGACCACAGCGCCAGCCTCCTGCCTGCCTCCCCTCTGCCCCCTCCAACCCACTCTCTCCAACAAGAGCCAGAGGAATGGGCTTAAAATGTAAATCAGATCCCACCCTTCCGCTTAAACAGCCCCTCCTCCCAACAGCTTCTTATCGCTTCCGAAGAAAAATTGACATCCCCTTAATGGCTGTGAGGTCCTGGTGACCTGGCGCTACCTTACCTCCTTCCACTCTCCCGGCACGATCTTCTCTTTGCATCTGTGTATTTTTTTGTGTGTGTGTGGTATGCGGGCCTCTCACTGTTGCGGCCTCTCCCGTTGCGGAGCACAGGCTCCGGACGCGCAGGCTCAGCGGCCATGGCTCACGGGCCCAGCCGCTCCGCGGCACGTGGGATCTTCCCAGACCGGGGCACGAACCCGCGTCCCCTGCATCGGCAGGCGGACTCCCAACCACTGCGCCACCAGGGAAACCCCTGCATCTGTGTATTTGCACGTGCTGTTCCCTTTGCCTGGAAGCTCTTCCCCGCAGTTCTGCACCCAGCTTGTCCCTTCTTGTCACTCAGCTCTTGGCTCGTGTATCACTTTCTTCACTCCCACTCCCAACTTGGTCTCCTCCAGGCTGTTTCTTCAGAGCCCCCTGCTTGCCTCCTTTATAGGAATTTGCCTTCATTTACAATTATGCGTTTCCCCTTTGTCTCCACCACAAACTATTAGGATCCCTTGCTCTGTGCTTCCGGTTGGCACTCAGATCTCTGCTGAATGAATTAGCAACTGAAACAACAGCAGCAGCTATTCCTAATTGAGCACTTGAACTTCTCTCTCACGTGGAATGTAAGCATCTCCACCACCCAGTGAGGTAGATAGTATTTGCATCCCTGCTTCTCAGATGTGGAAACCGAGGCTCAGAAGCTGGGATGAGTCACCAGTATTGACAGCCAAAATAGGGCAGAGCCAGGCTTAGAACCCAGGTCAGTCAAATCAGAGGTCTGACCTAACCACTATGCTGTAGTGGTGTAATGCAATCAATGCCATTACTATATTCCAGCAAATCTTAGAAGCCATTGAGTCAAGGATGCACCATTGTTTTCTGGTCCGTTAAGAAAGGTTAAAAATCCTGACAATTAAACTAGGACAAGCTATCCCAGTTTCAAAGACGTGAAAATGTGAAAACAGTGTTTTTTTTTTCCGTAATTGATGAAATATGGTATTTTGGGAACAAAAACCATTCAATCCTTAGGACCCAAGGGAAAAAATAGACGGGGTTTCTTAGCAGGGCTGAGGATTGTTCTGTAGCTACCCCGGAGCATGGAGAAGCCCCGCCCTTGGCCCTGGAGAGTTCAAGGTTAAGTGAGGACAGCCCAACGTGCTGAATGTGCAGTGACCAAGAAGCCCAGGACTCCCTGGGAGTAAGACGGGGAGACACCAACCCTGCCGGGGACGCAGGGAGGGGGAAGGGCACAAACAGGCTTCACGGAGGAGGGGGCATCTAAGGCAGATCCTAGAGGAGGAGCAGAGGGGCTGAGAAGGGTTGGGAAGTGTGCCAGGCAATGGGAAGAGCCCCCAGAGAGGCCTGGGGCGCACTTCCCTCATGAGACATGGCTTGTAGCTCCCTGGGGCTGGAGCAGAAAGAGAGAACAGGCTAGAGGTGACGTGGGGTGAAGGGCGATGGTTCTTCCAGGGCTGATGAAGCCGCTGAGGCTGCAGTGCAGGGAACCCAGGAAGTCACGAGGCAGTGGAGTGACAAGGCCAACTTTAAAAGCCAGAAGGATGGAGTGAGGGGCGACAGGGGGCTTGAAGGCAGCGTGGAGGCCTGGGAACGTCTGGGAAGATGTTGTCAAGGATCCCCAGTCACCCTGGGGCTGGACGGTACAGACGCTCGCTCTTGGGGGCTTCCCTGGCTGTGGCCCGATCCACTAGTGAGGGGCACGGGGCGCAGGCTGGGGCCGGGGGCAGCCTCCCTCCCCCAGGCCTGGGAATGTCCAGGCTGGCTGACAGCCTGCTAGAGGCTGGTGAAAGGCCCACTTACCACGACGGATGGGGGCCCCGTCAGGCCACGCCAGTTAGGCAAGATGGAGTGCCAGGGCAGTGCTATAAATATCTTGGCCAAGGGCCGGCCCAAGAATGTAAATGGTGATGTTGAACGAGCAGGAGAAAATGTTCAGTTCAGACATGATGGATTTTTTGTGTTTTGAAAACACGTTCGTCCCTCTGCGAAGACTTCAATCGGGCAGCAACGAGACTGGGTGCCCAAGAGCTGGCTCCTTGTCCAGTTGGGCCAGAGCAAAGGCTCATGAGATTGAAGTTTCAGGGCAAGTCTCTGGGAAGATCCATGTATTTGAAGCCCAGAAAAATCCTGAACCCCACTTGCAGCTTTGGCCCTGGGTGAGGGAATGCATTAACCATCCAATCTGGGGTCACACAGCCAGCTAGGTGTCAGGGGTGCGGCCAGGGAGTGGAGGCATCTCCCAGCACCAGGCTGCTCCCCCAGAGCTCTCTGTTCAGCTGCGGGCACGCTGGACAGGGTGTCACAAGTTGGGGCTGAGGGCACAGCTGTTCAAGGCTAGACAGGGGGCCCACTGGGGTCATGGAAGAGTGAGGCTGGGAGGCCCTCAGCGGTGCCTCTGAAGGTGGGATCCTACCCACCCTACACTTTTGAGAATCTCAGAGCAGCACAGACCCACAAGATGAACCCTCTGCCTCATCACCTCTTTGTCTCTAAGCACAGGGTTGCAGGGTCACAGGCAGCGGGGGATGAAGGTCTGGCTGAGAAGGGGAGGCACTCAGGTGCCCTGCAGCATTGGGACCCGTCCCTCTGCACAGAGAGGCCGCCAGTGCCAAGGGCTTGAGGCAACCTGGAAACACTTGGTCAAGCTCTGAGAGTGAAATATTCGTACTCAGAGGGGTCTGAGGACACCCAACACAGGAGGGACAGGGTGAGAGGCCTGGGCCTCCAAATGGAACAGTGGCTATAGCCCAGGGTGATCCAGGGCTCCAGAAAACCTCAAGGCAACAGAAAGGGTGATGTCCAGGGAAACTTGTGGTGCTGGGGCCCTGCTCTGTGTGCCCAGGGGAAGGCGCTCCGAATCAGGAAGGACGTACCCTCCCCAGGGAAGGGAGAGGCAAACAGGGTGCATGTGGGGTGCATGAACAGAGTTGCATCGCGCGTGGCCTCGTCTCCTGACGCAAAGCAGCCCACCCCTAGGGGCCAGGCTGAGGGGAGGGGTCAAGGAGATCACTAGAATTTTCGAGGGGTCATTGAGGAATTGACTCATTTGTCAAATCTTTATTGAGGACCTACTATATGCCAGGCACTGTGCTCAGCCCTGGCTGGAGTCCCCGGGCAAGGAGGCTGGCAGGGTGTCTGGCCTTCCAGGGAAGGGGCTCCCAAGGGCTTGGAGATGGGATGAGGGCTCAGCCAAGCTCCAGACAGAGCTCAGGGCAGAACTCAAGTTCTAAGGGGAAGTTCTGAGTCTGGGGGTTAAGCCCAGGCAGGCACTGGGGGTTGGGCTGGACCGACTGGACGTGGGTAAAGGGTAGCGGGGCTTGCTGGGCAGGAGCAGACCTGGGAAGCACAAGGTGGAGGTCAGCACTGCTCCCTTGGAGACCCCCCACTCCCCCCGCAAGTAGGTGGTAGTGCCTCCTCCTAGCCTGGGTAGGTAGGAGGGCTTAAAGAACAGAACTGAGCCTGCAAGTGAAGGGGATCCTGTGACCTTGCCTGGAACATGGCGCTTGTCTTTCAAGGCTTACAGACAGGGATTAGAGCAGGCACAGATGCACAGCAGAGGGGTGAGCTAGCCCCAGGCTCCCAGTGGCCCAGTCTGGGTGGGCACTCAGGTACCACGCTCTGGAGTGAGGTGACCACACAGGGAGGCCCAGGCTGTGCAGGTGGATGAGGCCCTGGTCTGTGCTCTGCCACCAGCTGCATCTCCCCAATAGGTGTGCACATGCCCGTACATCTCAAAGCAACTACCCGAGGGAGCGCTTTTGTGGGACACAAATGGGATGCATGAAGCCAAGAGAAGATGCATCTGTGGAAATCCAAGGGTGTGAGAGTGCAGCCAGAGATGTGGTACACAACCACGGGTGTGAGTGTGCCCTGAGGGTATGGCCTTTGTGAACATCCAAGGGCAGCCAGGCGATTCCGGTCACCGGCAAAATGGCAGCCGTATGTTGGTCTATTTCTCGGTCTTCGCAGATGATTTACACTGCTGGTCACTGCGCCTTCGCCCCCCATGGTCACTCGCAGGGGATGCCCTCTGCTCCTTCCCCCTACACCACCCATCCTGTAGCCAGAAAGGTTCATCTTTTTCCTTGTGATTTCTTCTATTGCTTGGAAACTTACCAACCCCTCAGGAAGTTTAAGAAAAATTAAAGAATTTAAGGAATACGTATAAATGCTTTTCCAGAGGGTAAGAAAGTCTTCAATATTTCCTACTAGCTACTGTAGAATTTTATTACTTATTTATATAAGTTTTAACTCTGTCCTCTGCCTGGAGATGGCTTTAGTGTTAAATAGAAAGTATTAGCTAATTGCCTCTCACCCCGAGTTGCTGACCCTTCAATTCATTTGATAGTCCTTGCTTTACTGTGCATTGCATTTTTATATGTAATTGGTTCTTATATATAATTGCTGCTTTGTATTCTATTCCAATGTTGTATGTTTCTGATCTTACACCAGTACCACACTGTTAAATTATTGTTCTTATAGGACATGTTTTATTGAAGCCTTTATAGCATAGTAATTAAGATTATGGCCTTTGAAGTCAAACTGACTGGGATGTATATAGGAACTTTGCCACTTAATAGATGTGTGACCTTGGGCAAGTTACCTCACAGTTCCTCCTCAGTAAAATGGAGTATTAGGAGGCCTATAAATAACATCTCCTTCACAAGTTCTGAAAAAACTGAGAGCTACAGGAATCAGTCAGAGAGACAGCATTAGCCTTATTACTATGGATTGCTGTCCATTGTCACCACTTGCATTCAGCATTATACAGGAGGGCCTAGCCACTGCAATAAGGCAAGAAAAAGAAATAAAAGGTTTGATGATTAGAAAAATAAGCCCCAAACAAAGGCTCAGTGGGCACCCTAACCCTTCATCCCTGACTTGGATAGACTTGAACCCCAGTCACAGGTAGTGCCAGACACCCTAGATCTTTCTTCCACCCCTGCCAGGCAGAGCCTTCCCTCATAAAGTTACTACGGAGCTCAGCAGAAAATACAAGTGTCCTGGTGGAAGAAAAACAAGAATGGAGAGAGGACTGGAATGTCCTCTAGCTGAACTCCCTTCACATAGAAATATGAGGTGGGGTGGCAGAGGAGACTCCCCCAGTGACAACCTCACATGGGCTCTAGTGATTATGCAGTAAGATAATGCTCACGGGGCACTTAGCACAGTGCCTGACACACGGTAAATGCTGCTCGTATTATGAATATGCATGGGGTCTTGTTCCATTTCATTGCTCCTCTTGTATTTTTTTTTTTTTTTTTTTTTTTTTTTTTTTTGCCGTACCACACAGCACGTGGAACTTCCCTGACCAGGGACTGAATCCGTGCCCTCCTCAGTGGAAGCTTGGAGTCTAAACCACTGGACCACCGGGGAAGTCCCTTTCCTCTTGTCTTGAATTTCTAAAAAAAAATTTTTCCAGATGAAACATAGGATGCTTTGATGGTGTTTTAAGGAAAACAAAAACAAAAACACCTCTCTCCAACCCTTGCCCCACCCCCACCATTTCAATAGCTGCTATATCAACATATAAATGACCCTCAGGTGTGGAGGCTTAATCTAGGGGTGGGCAAGGGTGGGCAGCAGGGATGGGAAGCATGGCATTCAGGTACGGCTGAAGGGAGACAAGGCACAGAGGGCTCCAGGGAGAGGGTCGCCAAGTTCTGGCTGAGAGGGGAGCATGGTACCTTCGGGTGCATCCACGATGGCTGGGGTAGAGCTGGAACAAGAGAGTCCAGGGCAAGATTGGTGCAGTAGGCTTGAGCCAGATAACGCAGGGCCTTGTGGGCATGGAAAGAATTTCTTAGGTTATCCTACTGGTGGTGGGAAGTTATTGGTGGGTTTAAGGCAAGTGGTGTGATAAGATTGGCATTTTTTAAAGATCAAGCTGGATTAGAAGGGGGCAGGAGTGGATGGCATTAGGGGAATTGGAAAGCTATTCCAGTAAGGCGGGTGAAAGTGATGGCAGCTGGGTCTGGGAGAGGGAAAGGATGATGATAGAGGAGGTTGGTGGTGATGGGGAAGTGCGGGAAGGAAGGCGTGGGGGTGATGGGAGTAGCAGTGAAGAAGCAGTGGTGATGGGAAGATGGCAGGGGTGGGGTGACGGGGATGGTTTGGGGGAAGGTGAAGAGCTGCGGTGAGGATGCCGAGCGCTTGTAGATGAGGGTGGGAGTGGTGGCAGTGGTGGGGTGGGGGTGAGCAGGGGTAACAAGACAGTGCTGGGGTGGTGATGGAGTGAGCATAGGGTAGAAACAGACAAGTAGACACATACCAGAGGTACTCACGTGGTCAGGTTTCCAGGGCACTGTCCCGGTTTGGACCTGGGGCAGGGAGGAAGCGGCAAGTGTGGGAAATGACTCGGGTTTGAGCGGCTGGGACGGGAACACTGCAGGGGGAGCAGTTTGGGGAAAGACGAGCAGTCTAGGTTTGGACTGAGACTGAGGGGCCGAGGGACAGCCAGCGGAGGTGACACTGCCTGTCTCGACCAAGGAGGGCAGAGGAGCCGGGAAAGAGAGGGTCTTGGGGAGCGGGTAGTCCACAGTGTTAAATGCTGCTGAGATGGCAAGTTAAAAAACCGCGATGGGCTTCCCTTGTGGCGCAGTGATTGAGAGTCTGCCTGCCGATGCAGGGGACACGGGTTCGTGCCCCGGTCTGGGAAGATCCCACATGCTGTGGAGCAACTGAGCCCGTGCGCCGCAGCTACTGAAGCCCGTGCGCCTAAGGCCCGTGCTCCGCAGCAAGAGAAGCCACTGAAATGAGAAGCCTGCACACCACAACCAAGAGTAGCCCCCACTCGCTGCAACTAGAGAAAGCCCGCGTGCAGCAAAGAAGACCCAGTGCAGCCAAAAAATAAAATTTAAAAAAAAGGGGGGGCTTCCCTGGTGGCGCGGTGGTTGAGAGTCCGCCTGCCGTGCAGGGGACACGGGTTCGTGCCCCGGTCCAGGAAGATCCCACATGCCGCAGAGCGGCTGGGCCCGTGAGCCATGGTCGCTGAGCCTGCGCGTCCGGAGTCTGTGCTCCGCAACGGGAGAGGCCACAACAGTGAGAGGCCCGCGTACCGCAAAAAAAACCTGCGATGATGCATGTGGGGCTGGGCTCCATGGGGTCGCCACTGACCTCGGTGAGGGCCGGTGAGGGCCGTCTGGGCGGCGCGGTACGGGCAGCAGCCAGACAGGAGTGGGCTGAGGAGTGAGAGGGAGGTGAGGAGTGGAAACAACTGTGCAGACAGCTTTTTGGAGAGCTTGGCTGTGACAGGGAGGCGAGAGATAGGGGGCAGCCAGAGGTGGATGTGGGGTTCAAGGAAGGTTTTCTTTTTATTTTGCTAACGGACTCTCTAAATGCCATTGAGAAGGTACTGATAAAAAGGCAAGTGCTGGAAACCTAAGGGTGGTGGATGGGCTGAGATGCTGAGCAGGTGGGAGAGGGGAGCCAGGCACAGGTGGGTGCACACTGATAGAAATGGCGTCTCTTCTGCCTGGACTGGCAGGAGGAGGGCGGACAGACAGCCAGAAGCTTGGAGACGGCAGGTTGAGGACGGTCCCACAGAACTAGCCTCAGGCTGTGGATAAAGGCTCGGAGTTGGGGGCCCGTGAAGGGGACGTGGAGGATTTCTGTGTCAGAGCTCAGTGACGGAAGAAAGCCCAGAAGCAGCCTGGGGCTGAGTTCAGGAGTCATGGTGGACCTTGAGCCAAGTGTGAGTCTGGAGTTAGAGTCAAGATTCAACCCAGGGGCAGAGAGGGCTCTATCCAGAATGGGAGGCAGATGGTTAAAACTCGGTCAGAGCCCCGCACCCCTGGGGTTCATCCCAAGCTCAGGGTGCAGCCCAGGAGCCACTGAGGTCAAAGGTGAACCCTCCCAGACACTCAATCTCCAGGTGTCTGTCTGATCTGGCCTGGCCCCCATCCAAGAACCGTCCACCCCGAGGGGCGATGCCAGCCCAGACCCCACTCCAGCTCACCCTCCAGGGTCCCCCAGCTCAGCTCACCCTTCCCACAGCTTGGCATGAACCGAGTCCCACCCTGCGCAGGCCAGGGTGAGAATTCCGGCCACATGTTTCTGTGATGTGGTCACGTTGGAAAAATGTTAATCAAATATTCTGCTCCGTGTTTCCTTTCTTTCCCAGGCTGGATTCCTAGAAGACAGGAATTTATGGTGTGAGAGCTCCAGCCCCCACAAGCCCACAGCCAAGGTCAACAGCACGAGGCGGGCAGCACTGCCAAGCAAGGAGGGGAGCCCAGAAAATCAAAGTACATGCATTAAAAAAATTCCCTTCTCTCCCTCACGTTCCCAAAGGGAGGGCTCAAACAAGGTCTCCCAGACTGGCCCAGATGAGCCCCACTCAGAGACAGGGCCTGCAAAGCTGCAGGGCAGGGGTTCTCTTGGGCCCACGGAGGGTGTGGAATTAAGCCCTATCGCTGAGCCCCAAGCACGGCAGCCCCCATCTGGTCCTAGGGGGTGGAAGCCTGGCTGCCCATGGTGCCCCCTCCTTCTGGCCAACCAAGGGCCGCTGAGATGGACAGAGGTGCCCTGGGCCCTGTCACAAAGCCCCCTGAGGTGGGAGCCTGATTTGCCCAATCTCCCCTCTGCCTCCTGAGGTCTGGGGTCTTGACTGCCTACCCACGGTGACCGCCCCCCCTTCCCCGGGGCCAGGGCTCCCTGTCACAGGCCCTGACCCCGGAGCCTCTGGCAGACAACAAGGTAGCTGAGGGGAGGTGAGGAGAGGCCTGGACACCACCTCGATGCAAAGCGATGACTCGGTGCTGCCCTCACCCCGGCTGTGAGCCCCTGAAAGTATAACTAAACATCCATGAGTCACCCATGCACTTGCCACTCACTGAACCACGTGGAGGGGGCTGCCAGGACCTTGAAAAGAACAGGACAGCCTCCTGCCCCAGAGAAATGCCTCCAAGTGAGGGTGGAGGGAAGGCTGACGTGGAAATAGAGGGTGACCGGCACGTGAGGGGCTGTGGGCCTCCCAGGAGAGAGTGACCGCACGGGGGCGGGGCGGTGGGGGGGCGGAGGGAAGGACATCGGTCAGAGAAAGCTTCCTGAAGGAGGTGGCTGGAGTTCACCAGGCAGACATGGAGCAGGAGGGGGGCTTGGGGGGAACATTCCAGCTAAGTCTGCAGCATGTGCAAAGGCCCAGAATGTTTATACCTTGGTAAGACTTTTCATATAAATACTTTCTTAAATCCAAAACAAACAAGCAAACAAACCCAGACCTCTGGCAAACCACATGTCTGGGTTTCTTGCTCAGAGAATTGAGGCCTCACGCTGCCCTGGAACCCCGGGGACCAGCAGAGCGTGTAGCCCGACACAGCCCTCAGGGTCCTGCTCTCCCTACCGGCCACCACCTCAACAGCACCAACCCTGCACCCCCAAGGAGTCCGTCCATGCCCTCAGCTCCGGCCTCACATGGCCTGCTTCCTCCCCACCATCTCCTTCCCAAGCCCAGGTACCACCTTCAGCCTATTTTCCACATGTGCCAGGAGTGAGGAAGGGATGGCAGACACTCACCTGGGACCGCAGAGTCTCTCTCTCTCTTCCAGGGTCTCTGCTCCCCGGGTCCCTGGAGTAAAGGGAATCTGAACCTCCAGCTTATATTTTATTTTTTAAATCTCTTTTTGGCCTTCAGGCATAGAAGTTTCATTTACGTTGTCCCTTTCAGCCCCACGGCCCTACCCCTACAGTCATCTTTATAACGAATGTCCTTTTATTCATGTGTGTTCTTGTAAAACGTGGACTACTAGTGACTTCTTGATGGGTACGGGGTATGGGTATGCACCTTGATGGGTATGCACAACATTGGGAATGGACAAAATGCCACTGGACTGCACACGTTAAAATGGTAAATGGTTAATGTTATGTGAATTTCAGATCGATCTTTTTAAAATGTGTGTCACTAGTTGAAGGGATCTTTATTTACATGAGTGGAATTGGGCTACGGGCTACATTTCTTTCCTACTTTTTCTACTCAGATCTGTTTTGAAGATCTAATAGCGTAGTCTTGTCTCCTTTGGGCTGGTCGCTTTTCACGGTTGCCTGGTGCCCCCCAGGGGGTGGGCGGTGGCCACATTATATACCCACACCCCAGTGATGGGCACCGAGGTGGCCCCTCTCGCTGCCACCACGAGCAATACTGCCATGGACGTCCCTTTGTGGGCCTGGGTGGCAGTGTCTTGATGATATAGCTGGGAGGATTGTGAGGTCTGAAGGTACATGTGCACTTAATTTTTTTAAAATAAATTTATTTATTTTATTTTTGGCTGCATTGGGTCTTCGTTGCTGTGCACAGGCTGTCTCTAGTTGCAGTGAGCAGGGACTACTCTTTGTCGTGGTGCACAGGCTTATTGCAGTGGCTTCTCTTGTTGCGGAGCATGGGGTCTAGGCAGGTGGGCTTCAGTAGTTGTGGCACGTGGGCTCAGTAGTTGTGGCACATGGGCTTAGTTGCTCCGTGGCATGTGGGATCTTCCCAGACCAGGGCTTGAACCTGTGTCCCCTGCATTGGCAGGCGGATTCTTAACCACTGCGCCACCAGGGAAGCCCACATGTGCACTTAATTTAACGAAGCCCTGCTAGATGGCCCTCCAGCAGGGCGGCCGCTCCTGCCCACATCCCTGCCCTCTGCCAATATTTGACATTGCCTGGCTCTCTAACACCCGGCAGTCTGACGGGTGTTGAGAAATATCTCATGATTGTTTTAATTAGCATTTCTCTGATTATAAGTGAGTTTGAGTCTCTTTTCCTATGTTCTCTAGTTGTTCATGTTTTCTCTGCAAATTGCAGTTCATACCCTGAGCCTATTTTTCTACTGGGGCTGCAGTCTTTTTCTCCTTGCTCTGTAGGCATTCCTTGCATATTCCAGATCACAGTTCCTTGTTGCTTAAGAAACCACAATATGTCATCATCCTCCTGTCTGTCGCTTTGTCCAGGGGATCCTTTACTGAACCAAAATCCTTAATTCCAGCTGGGTATTTTTGAGGAACTCGATAAACTTTAAGATTTATATAGAAAACAGATTCATGAATGGCTAGGTGACTTTGAAAAAGAGAGCAAAAGGGGGCACTTGCCTGCCCGATATTAGCACATACAACAAAGCCATTGGGAGGAAAACGCTACAGTGTGGGTGCAAGGACAAACACATGGGGACGGAACAGATCAGCAAACTCAAGGACAGAGGTTAACCCACCACAGGTCCACCGGGAAAGGATGGAGCGCTTAATAGGGTTGAGGAAATGGGCTCACTTTACAGAGAAAAATTACAACCAGATCCCTACTTAATATCTCGTAAAAAGGTGACTCCAGATGGATTAAAGACCTCAACGTAAAAAGCAAGGCTGAATTTGCTAGAATGAACTGTTGGAGAATAGCTTTGCCACAGAGGAGTGGGGAAGGACTTAGAACAAAACCCCCAAAGCACAAGCTAGAAGGCGAAAACGGCGGGCCTGCCGCCTTATCCAGAGGAAGTGGCATTTCCTCCCGGATGCCAGCCTCGGCCCTGCCCACCTAGTGAGTCACGGGCGCTCTCGAGGCTGGCAGCCTGGCCCGCCCTTCCCGTCGGTCCCCAGGAGGGAGCAGTGTGCAATGCCCGTCTTATCTCGCCCTCGCCCAGGCCCTGCAGACATGAGGTCAGGGCTGGGGATGTGATGGGGGGGTGGCGTGGTGGGCAGGGGACAACGGGGGGACAGGGAGAGGTCAGGGGTCGCTGGCAAAGCTGCCACTGCCCTTTCAAGGTGGGAGTGGAAAACAAAGCAGGCCTGAGGGACCCCGACAGCCTCTGGGGCTAGGGACAGTGCAAGGCTCATGTCATCAGGGGGTGGCAGGGGTGAGGGGAACAGGGACACATGTGGCAGCCTAGTGGAGCAGAGGACCCTAGATTCAGATCCCCAATCTGGGAATCTCTCTGCACCACCACCCTCACCTCCTAACATCTTCTCCGGTTTCTCCAATGGCTCTTTGGGACCAGCTCTTCCAGCCAAGACTCAACCAGACTGAGAACAAGCAAGGGTGTGTCTCCCTCCTTCCATGTGTGTCTGTGCTCCACCTGAGCGTCTTCCTGGGGCACTTTGTGTATCTGTGTCTCACCCTCTGGTCTTCCAGCACCAGCACCAGCCCTGTCCCCAAGGCACTCTGAGTCCAGGGTGGGCTGAGTCCCTCTCAGCAGCAGGATAAACATACACGTGGGTGCCCGTGTCCAAGCCTGTGCGTGCAGGTCCACGTGTGTCTGTGACCATGTGTGTGCAAATGTCCAGCCGTCTTTCCCCCTTTCTTTGTCCGTGAGTCTATGCCGGCTGTGTCGACCACTCTTTTTCCCAGAAGGTCCCTGATAAGTGAGACAAGGTGGTGTGTCCTCCACCTGCCTTGGGGCATCCTGACCATTACTGCGCAGCAGTCTGCAAGCTGGGCAGTCAGTGGATCAACAAATATTTATTCAGGGGTGTATAGGTCAGACATGTGGGGCTTACAGCTTGGTCTGCCTCCGTCTGCCAGCTTGCAGGGACTGGGAGGGGGATGTAGTCGTCCGTTCTGGCCAGCACTGCTCTACAGCTGTGTCTCTACAGCTCGAGGGGCCCCCGGGCCCCCTTCCCCTTCTGGGGCAGGGATGCCAGATCTGGGGGTCTCTGTCCAGGGTGAGCAGGGGAGGGGGCACTTGGTCCACAGTCCTTACCTCCCTCCACCCCGCCCCCTGCAGGGAACCCAATGTGCATAGAGAAAAAGTACTATCCAAGTTTCCCCAAATACACATAGCTAAACAGTGATAGATAGATAGACAGATAGATAGATGATAAATAGTAGATAGATAAACAGACATTAGATTTGTATGTACACACACATATATACATACATGTATATTAAAATACTGTGACTAATTTTTGAACTGTTTAATCACAGTATTATTTATATAGAAAAGCACAAATATCGTATGTGAACGCTCATCAAATCAAATGTGAATTTTCACAAACTAAACACCTTTGTGTTGACAGCAGATTGACCAGATCAATATATAGACCTTTGCTGGGTCCCCCAAAAGCCACCTTACACCCACTTCCAGTCACGACTCACCTCCCCAGGATAACCGCTCTACTGGCCTCTCTCACCATAGATGAGTATTGCCTGTTTCTGAACTTGATGTAACTGGAATCCTGGAATATGTCCTCTTTTACGTCTGAGGTCCGTCAAAGCTGTCGCGTGTAGCTGCCAGTGTATTTTTTGCGTGTTTGTTTGATGCGGGCAACGGTCTATGCCCCCCTGCATTCTGCCCTCACCCCCACCTGAGCTCTCAGGAGCCCATTCCTGTGAGGAAGATCCCAGAAGGAGCCTTTTAGAGAGAACAAACAACACCTCGGGACCCCTGAAGCTGTTGTCCCCCCAGAGACGGGGGTGGCCTTGGGGGCGTCCACCAAGCTGCCCAGACCAGTGCCCCTGATGCTAGGCAGTAGGGACTGAGAGGCCAGATGAATGGCCCCAAGCCGTTCCTGGCCCTTTCCAGAAACGTGCAGTGGGAAAGCAAGCCGGGATTGATAGAGGCACACCCTAGGCACAGCAGGAGACCCCAGCCATTCGCTGCCTCTCTCCAAGAAAGGATGTGCTTGTGGGCCATTCGACCAACAATGCTCCCTCCCAGGGGCCTGTCCCAGGCACAGGGTCACAGGCGGGGTCAGATGCACTCTCCAGATGCCCCTGGTCTCCTCCTCGAGGCCCAGACTGAGTGACACCTCCTCTCTGAAGCTACCTTGACCCACTGCTGGGGCCCCTGCTGGACCCCACACCGCTTTCCTTGGTACCAATGGGTAGTGTTCTGCACATAGGATGTGATGCCCTGAGGGTCATTCTAGGATGCAAATCCGGTCATGTGACCCTTCTGCTTTGAGCATCCCGCGGCTCCCACTTACCTCTATAAAAGCGTTCAAACTCCTCCATCAGGCATCTCTTGCCTGAAGAGATCCAGTCCCACTGACCTCCCCACCTTTTTCTTTCCACTGTCCACTCTCAAGCACCCTACTTAAAACCCAGCCTTGGATTTCGGGCTTGTGTGCTTTCTGAACTGTGGTTACCCTAATTGCAATGCCCCTGTCTCCCTTTAAACTAGCAAACTTCTCCTTGTCCTGGAAGACTTGGCTGAAATATCCCCTCCTCCAGGAAGCCCTCTCTGACTGCTGAGGCAGGGTCAATGCCTCCCCTGGGCTCCCACAGCCTCATGCTTCCCTCAGAGCATCCCATTCCTCTGATGCAATATTATCAGTCCGCATGACTTGGTGCATCTGGCAGTGGGAAGATGTCAGGGGGTCCTGGCCAGGCAGCCCAAGTGAGAAACATCTCCCCAGGGATGAGCTGGCCTCTCCTCCAAGGTGGCTCGGCAGCAGAGAAGGCGGGGTGACCCTTTGGTCACAGAAGCCAGTCTTGGACAGCACCTCTGATTTAGGCCCCTTGTGACCCCCCCCCAATTGCCCCCCAGGATCCCACAGTCCCCTAACAGGATTCTCCACCTGCCCCAGCAGGTTCTCCACATGGCAGCCAAAGGGCACCTACCCACATCCAGATCTGACCATGATGCTCCATGTCTCAAACCCTCCATGGCTCCCCAGTGCCTTAGTGGAAAGTCTTGGCCTGATTCCCATGGTCTGTCACCCACACCTCATCCCAGCACTTCAGTCCATCAGCTAGACCATGGGCAGGTCCCCAACTCTTCCCCCAAGCCTTTGCCCACCACACTGGCTCT